>NC_079442.1:19865503-19913003 GCF_903798145.1 Danio aesculapii | reverse complement strand
TTCTTCTAAAGAGTTCATTTGAAAACCTTCTTCAGACACATATTACAGCTGAAATATTGAACATGAAATGCATAGAAGAAATCTATTCTGCATTAATTCAGAGATTTTCAAAATGCACCATTATTCTCACTTGAATGAATTCTGAGCTTAGTTTTAACAGCAGATGGTGCTTTAGCCTAGTTTTTACCCATACACTCAAATACTGAGTCATATAAGTGGGTTTTTTATATCATGAGATTAGTGTTAACACAAATCCCCATGAACACTCCTTGAACTTTAGCTAACTTTATTAATGAGTGTGTACATCTTTATTAGTAAAGGTATTTAAAGTTCTTAGTTCTGAAATATTGTTTCATTTTTGTAACGTTACCCTATTGAAGGCAAGTTTTGCTGAAATGCGTAGGTGCTGTTTTTAAATAATAGCCATCTTAATAAATGCTTGTAGATTTTTTTTCACTTATGTGCCTTAGACTTATGATTTCATTGTTTAATTTGTGTTTCGATGATCTTTGCTAAGCTAAATGTGCTCCTGCCAGACCCAGAGACCAGCTTAATGGATTAAAAATGGTAAAACTCATCTAGTTAACTCTAGAGTAGTTGTAAAATCAGTCTATTTCAAAAAAAAAAAAATGGTGTTACTTTAACAAGCACGTAGCAGTGATTCGATTGCTACTTGAATGAATGCTCCCATGAGTACTCGCCTCTTTCTGCTTCTCTCTTCAGGCTTTCCAGCTCATCAGAGCCGTTTCTGTGCTCCTGAATTTCACAAAAGAAGAGGAGGACATGCTCAAACAGACACTGGAGTACAAGGTGTGTAACTGTAAGTTATAAGTATGATGGAGGATCAACATTTTGAAAGGTGTTCTTCTCTAGCCTCATCTCCTCCGCACCCTAACTAGGCCACACTGCTGAGGCAGAGAACAATGTGGGTCAGGATATGTGGCTCAACGCTCTGAATCAAACCATTAGCACTCAGTGTCATGGTCAGGAATAGCATCTGGCAGGTATTTATAGATCAGGCCAGCAGCAGTGCTGGAAAGCAAGGAAATCGCTGCACATCACTGTGCTACATTACACTACCGCTTCAGTCCCTGCTGCTATTAACGGGCTTAAGTGGATGATTTGTGGTTGATTTATTATTATGTTTTTTCTTAAATTTTATTTAAGTTTTGATTAGAAGTTGCTAGGGATAAACCTAGTCTAACATCATTTTTTAAAAGCACACAAACATCATAAATTTGTTTATATAAAATAGCAAAAAAAATTAAATTAGTTGATTAGATATCAGGTTAAAACAATGAAACCTGTTCAGCAATTCACCACTGGGCTGCAGTCTGAATGAAGCTGCGTCATTCATGTGAATTTTAGGATGCTTTCACACCTACCGTATTTAGTTCGGTTGAATCGCACTAGAGTTCGTTTTCCCTCTTGGTGCGGTTCGTTTGGGCAAGTGTGAATGTCGTACTCGAGTGTGCACCAAAAGCAGACCAAAAAAGCGTACCGAGACCTCCCTGAAGATGTGGTCTCGGTACGCTTTCAACCGAACCCTGGAGCGGTTTGTTTGTGGTGAGAATATGATCGGAACTAAAACAGACCCAACCGCAAAAAGTTCTGCACCTCTTTGGACTAATCCAGCTGCCATAGGCCGATGCGCCGTGCATTATGGAATGTGGAGGAAAAATAGTTGTTGACAGTTTACCAACAGAGAGAGAGGGAGAGAGGGAAAAACATTACCTGATGCATCATTGGTAAAATTTCAGCAAGATTACCATGTCGCAGTTTAGCTAAATTAATTCACTCCTCCTCCTGAAGTGACGTGCGATGCATTAAAACATTGTTTTCCAGCCGCAGCCGCGCTTCATTCTCGAAATGTACGGTTTGTCTAAAGTGATGTATCAAACTATATAGTATACTATGAGCAGGTATACAATCAGTGACATTTTGTCAAAGCGACATTTTGTGTCTGCTGGTTTGTTTACTTGCGGGAGTTCCATTGGCATTTTCCCGCACGTGAATTCTGACCAATCGAAAAGCAGTTTAGGAAATACGTTCAACAACATCTGGCCAATGAGTGATGTGGATTTTGTCAGATGACTGCATTTTGGTTCTTTTCATCTGGTTTGGACCAAAGCCAGCAGTGTGGTGTAAAAACGACCCAAAGACGGCAGAAAATGCTGCAATGTATTGTTTGTTGCCCTTGGTCCGGACCAAATGAAGCGAACTACAGATGTGAAAGCACCCTTAGAGATTGCTGCCAAACGATTTTAATTTTAATTGGAAAGAAAATTTTAAACTTACTCTTCTTATTTTTACATTTGTATAGTAGTGTTTGTTATAAACCATGTATATGTGTACTTTATTATTTTGTAAACTCATTTGTCCACAGAATTTTTAAACAAATACCAAAACAAAGCGACTTTTCTTCACTCTGGTCACATGGAATGCCTTTAGGGCGGGGCTATGGGGCTATGCCTATAGGGTGTTCTCGTTTCTGCTCTGTCTTTCATCAATTTGTCAATGAAAGATCATTTTGTTAGCACTTAGCGATGCCCATCTTTCAACAATCCAATTGGTTTCCAAAGGACAAAGTCATGCATCGCCAGTTTTAAGTTGATTTATGTCACGATGGAGGAAAAAAGGACAATCTTAGGTACTACTTCTTAGTAGTTAAGACTACTACTTCTTTTTCTCATTTCAGGACAGTTTCAAGTTGATGTACGTCACGATAAAGGAAAAAGTACAATCTTAAATTTAGTTTCATGACAGGTTTAAATTTGACATGTCAAATAAGTTTAGGTTTTGACATGACCTAACATCATGTTATCTGAAATCACATTACCTTACCAATTTGGTACCAACTCCGAAACCACCCTTTTTTTTCAGGACAGTATCAAGTTTATATAAGTCAGGATAGAGGGTAAAAAAGGACAATCTTAACTTCCTTTTAACAACTGTTTAAAAATTTCCAGACATTTAAACTGACATAAAATAGAATCGTGTTTACTGAGCTCACATTACAATTGTCGAAACTGCCCCCTACTTTTTTTTTTCTCATTTTAGGACAGTTTCAAGTTGATGTACATCATGATAGATGGAAAAAAGGACGATCTTACCTTTCGTTTCATGACTAGTTTAAATTTTTATTTTTCATTTTCATTTTTCGAGACCTTTTGAAACTGTTAGGACATGACAGCCTCGTTTACTGAAATCACAATACCTTGCCAATTTGGTACAACTCTGAAACCGCCCTACTTTTTTCTCATTTTAGGACAATTTCAAGTTGATATAAGTCACGATAGTAGGGAAAAAAAGACAATCTTAACTTCTGTTTCATGACGAGTTCAAATTTAAGACATTTTAAAACCATTTTGGCATGACATAAAGCCTCATTTACTGAAATCACATTACCTTGCCAATTTGATATAAACTCTGAAACCGCCCTACTTGTCTTTTCTAATTTCAAGACGGTTTCAAGTTGATGTATGTCAGGATAGAGAAAAACAAGCAATCTTAACTACTGTTTCATGACAAGTTAAAATTTTCAAGACATTTTGAAACTGTTATGACATGACATGTATACTAAAATCCCATTACCTTGCCAATTTAGTACAAACTCTGAAACCACCCTACTTTTTTTCTCTCATTTGAGGACATTTTCAAGTTGATATACGTCACGATGGTGGGGGATAAAGGACAAACTAAACTTCTGTTTCATGACGAGTTTAAATATTCGAGACATTTTGAAACTGTTATGACTTGACATCGTTTACTGAAATCACATTACCAAGCCAATTTGGTACGAACTCTGAAACCACCCTAGTTTTTTTCTAACTTCTGGACAGTTTCAAGTTAATATATGTCATGAAAGTAGGAAAAAATTGACAATCTTAACTTTCGTTTCATAAAGAGTTAAAGTTTTCAAGACATTTTGAAACTGTCATGATTTGACATTGTTTACTGAAATCGCATTACCTTGGCAATTTGGTACGAATGCCGAAACCACTGATTCGAAACAAAAGATTTGTAAATGTTTTGATCCTTCATTAAGCAGTGCTCTAAAAGTAGCCATCACTACTTCCTGCAGCAACCTAGTTTTCCCATGTGGTCTCCCATCCAGATACTAACCAGGCACAACCCTGCTTAGCTTTACAATGTTAGAGCTGCAGTTTTCAATCCTGAGACACCTTTAAAAAAAAATCCAAATCATCAAGCTTTCAACTTCACATACGAACAAAATGAGGTGTCCAGAGTTTTGAACAACTGAAGCACTAGTCGAGACTGATGTTTTGTATGTTTTTCAGATGTCGTGGTTTGGTTCCAAGCCCACACCCAAAGGTATCATACGACCTTCCATCTCAGGAACATCCAGCTGGAGCTGAGAAACCCAAAACGGCACATCTCTGAGACCAGGTGAAAGAGGGAACAGTAAACAATCTCAGTAGAAAAGGGAACAATTGCTGACTCCGCAGTTTCAATCTCTGCCTCAACAGTTGCTATGTAGCTCATGCCCTTTAAAAGAACGGGACACACAAACAACTATGTGCGGTTTTTTTTTTTTTTTTTTTTGCTAAAATATTGCAGGGACTTAAAAACAAATGCTTTATGAACATCGTCTTTTTGTGACTTGGGGAGTTTCATCTTCTAATGAAATCAACTCCAGTTTCATCCGCTTAAAAAACAAAACAAAAAACAATCATCGCTTTTTCTAACGTCCTTCAATGACTCTATTATTTTAACTCTGCGAAATCAAGGCTGGGCCAATCATGAAGAGAACGATCCTCCAAAACATCAGTGAAAATCAGGAATGGGTGTCATAAAACATTACTTTAAATCTCGTTTTAATCTGCCTTGTTTATGTGTAAATTACAAATCCATACAAGTATTTATATATATATGAATACTGTATATAAGTAATGAAGAGAGGGTTTATAAATCGGTGGATACCTAAATTATGTTTTTGTCATCCTACACAGTCATTACTCTCAAATCTGTGTGTGTATGTGTGTGAGATTCTTCACTGTGGGCTTGAAACTGTAAAATAGAGGCATATATGCACAGATTGAGGAAACGAGCATGCATGCCTTATACTGAATGCTTTGATTGTACTTTGGTTTTGAGTGTATACTGAAGCATTTGAGTACACTTGAAGCCTTAAAATACTGTCAGCTGCATTTATTTCTCCGAGAACAAGTCGATAAAATCCTGCGGAAGGACAAAAGTCAGTGTTTTGCTGTCAGAACTGTGTAATTTTGTGTGTTTTAACACTTTAAGGCCACATCAGCAGCACTAAGGTTTAAACGGCGAATGAAAACTTCTGGTGAAAATAGCTGAATCGAGCCTCTGCAGAACGCTTAACTTGTGTTTCCTGTTTTTAGAAAAAAAAGAAACCCAAAGAATTTCTGTTTTATGTAAGGACTGATGAAATTCTGAAGCTAACCATGCTGTAAATGAAGGTTCTCTGGAGTCCTATTGGAGACTGCTGATAAATGCCCTGTGTGTGAACATCGTAGGAATGATATTTCTATTTAAACATCAAAAAAATGCACTTTTTTAACAACTGTATTCATGTTTCGTTTGTTATGATACTGTAGACATCACCGCAGTATCCCATTGCCTCTGTTTTCAGCAAAATACCACTACAATCCTTACTTTGGTTTCAGTTCATGGTTTGTCAGGAGCATCAAAACTTGATTAAAAAATTAAAATCTTTCTCAGTGACTTTGTCTGGAGAAGCGTTTGTGCTTTCGGTGTGTTTAGCAGTGCTGACTTTGGTGTTTTTGGTTTTAATAGTGGATCTGAAAGTGATGAGAGTGACATTTTTAGTCATTTTAAAGCGGAATTAACATTAGATCAACAATTACCAATGGACAGTGGCGGATTTAGGCATGGGCAATATGGGTGATTGCCCAGGGCGGCATCTTGCTAAGGGCGGCACGAGGAGACGGTGCAAAAAAACAACAACTGGTGCCTCAGTAAAAATCATCTGTGCCCCAGTAAGCTTTGAAAGAGAAAATTTACTTCATGCAAATGTATTAATTTAGAGTGGTAGTCCTAGAATAAAGATGTTAGGGGCCAATCACATTTGGCTTATTTTGCACGCGCAAGTTTTTTATTCTCTATGTGCAACCGAAACAACGCTGGTGAAAGCAAGCTGAGGCATGCAAGCAGAAAACCATTCCCGTGTGCCACACGCACTGCTCCTGCTCTTGTTCACATGCACGCCGATAAAATATGTGCTGCTCATGCGCAGTGAAACTGGAGTAAATGCCTTTTCTGTTACTTTTATTGCACAAGGTGTCGACAGCAGTGGAATTTGCAAGTTGACAAAACTTAAGCTTATTCAATTCAATTCATCTTTATTTGTAAAGGGTTTTTACAATGTAGATTGTGTCAAAGCAGCTTCACATAGAAGATTATAGTGAATTGAAACAGTGTCCAGTTTTCAGAGTTTAAATTCAGATTAGATTATCGCTTAAAAATTGCTTAATAGAATCACCAAGATTTGCATAAACTATGATGTTAACTAACACATTTACCTAATAAATTCCAGCATACGCATAAAGTCTTGTGATTTTGTTTTAACAGTCCAATGGGATGGCATTAATGGACAAACCAGCAGACCGACCACATTTTACAATGTTATAAACTTTATAAATTTTGTTTTGGTCATTCTAAAATCAAAGGGTCAATCTATCCTCAAAGTCATTCAGTTTTATTACTTCCCAGTCTTAAGCGGCTGCACTTCCAAAGAGTGGTCTGACACCTCCAAAAACCACCATGCATTTATTGCTGTTACCATGCATTTATTTATTGTATTTTTTAGAAAAGAAAAATGCCCACACTATTTTCTCCTACCGCAGCAAATTCTCTTTGTCTTTTTGATATTTGGTGGCAGTTTATCAGGAAGTGGCAATTTTGTCCTCATTGGGTTGAAACGTTTTTTTTTTTTTATCAGCAAATGTTTAGTGAGATATTCAGGTTTTGTGCAGTGATCTAATGCATCATTAGAAGAAAATTTGACACATGCTATCTACCTAAACTTTCTTGTAGACCATGTTTATTAGGCAAAGAGTGATCATATTTTACCTCCTTGCCGTACGTTAAGTATGGCTGTATGCTCCGTTTTCATTAACAAGTTAGGGGTGTTTGCATTTTAGTTCCAGCCCTTATCAAACACACTTCAACAAGCTAATCAAGGTCTTCAGTGACACTAGACAGTCTTGGGAAGGTTAGCTTGAGCTAAATTTTCTCAGTAAAGTGGACCTTACATGCCAGGTTTGCTCAGCCTTAATACTACTGTAGTCAACATTTGAAATGGATCAAAAAGTTGTCCTAAGACATGAACGGGTACATGATTTTAAGGACGGCTTCAATTAAGGTTTTTGATCTACTTGCTGACTGTTGTTTGGCTTTATATGAGTATTCACTGGCAACAACTTAGTGATGTTTGCATTTATCTCCAACCCTTATTAAACACACTTGAACAAGCTAATCAAGCTCTACAGTGCCACTAGACAGTCTTGGGAAGATTAGCTTTAGCCAAATTCTCTCAGG
Source organism: Danio aesculapii (assembly GCF_903798145.1). Lineage (NCBI taxonomy): Eukaryota > Metazoa > Chordata > Actinopteri > Cypriniformes > Danionidae > Danio > Danio aesculapii. The sequence goes on along the minus strand of NC_079442.1, from coordinate 19,905,449 downwards.
TAAGTGGATCTTAGGTGCCAAGTTTGCTCAGCTTTACTGTAGTAGTCAACATTTGAGGTTGATCGAAAAGTTGTCCTAAGATAAAAACAGGTATTGCTCAGTACGCATTTTGATTAAAGACAGGTTTTATGAATGTTTTTTGATCCACTTGTTAACTGTTGTTTTGCTTTATATGAATATTCAATGACAACAAGGTAGTGGTGTTTGCTCTTTAGCTCCAACCCTAACCAAACACACCTGTAGAGGCTAATCGAGATCTTCAGCATAATAGGTAATAGGCTGAAAACGTTTCCATCCACCTATTTTTATGCACATTTTTGAATAATACATTAAAAATGCTTAATGGGGATGCCAAAATGCGTATAAAGTTTGAAACTGCAAATAAAAAAAAAAACATCGTCATTTTCAAGAAATGTTGAAGGCCTTTTTTTAGGTGTGTTTGATTAGGGATGACGCTAAGCAGGGATCACCAAAACTGATCCTGGAGGACCAGTGTCCTGCAGAGTTTAGTCAGAGATTTCCTTATTATGAGGGAGAGATAAAACTTTCTGTATTACCAAAGACTATAGAATACTCAAGACATGTCACTCGTATAGTTTTGAACAGGGAAAAGTGTAACTGTCAATGTGGTGAACAAAGCCCCGCCTACTAGTACAGGAACCAATCATAGATTGCTATATGGCGAATAAAGCCCGCCTTCTAGTACAGGAGCCAATCATCGAACGCTATAGAGTGTTGATTCTCCGGGGGAGAGGCTCAGACCAGACTGAGTTTCTGCAGATTTTGTGTGATTTGGATGTTTAGAAATGAAACCAAAGACACAGCTGTGTTTAATTTTATTGGTGATACCTAATATAAAATTCAATCGTAAGCTTACTGTTTTGGAGAATTTGATGTTTCCTCATTCAAACAGAATGCCCGAGCATACTGCCTGAGGCGTTTCAAAGATGGCCGCCGAGTGAAATGACTTGCCTTAAAGGGACTTTGGTATTACTTATTATTGGAAACCCATAATGTGAACTTGATCACGTGGAGCATGTCTTAGGCAATTAAATGGTGGCTTTTGGTCTCCAATCTTGTGTGCCATAGAACCAGCATTCTTACTAGCCGATTTGCTTTTTTGGTTAATCATTTCAGGCTTGCCTTCAACTTTCTTTAACACACCTGGCTGTAAGTTTCAACGATCCCTAGTAATTTCTTGAGTAGTTTGTTCAGGTGTATTTGATTAGGTTTAGAGCTAAAATCTATAGTACAAGTGTAGTGACTCCTGCATTAAACTATGCAGGAGACTGGCTCTCCAGGACCAGAGTTTCAAATCACTACTGTATGGTGTTCTTTGGTCATTTTACCTGAGACTGATTTGAGACAGTCTCCAAGCAGACTTCTACCTGACTGTCTTATCTTGGGTGCATAGCCACAAATAGAATACTGGAATTGGAAACCACTGGCCTAAGGTATGTACCGCTATAGTCTCATGGCATACCGTATACCCACCGATGAATCTAATGTTCTTTGGCATTCCTAGGCTGCATTCCAGTACAAATTCGTTTGCCTTTACACTCAATAACTTACTCTGATATATGTCATTGATTACGTTGCACAAGTGGCTACTACTGGCTGATCACCTGAGATGCATTTCAATGAATGCCCTTGAGCACTTTTAAACTATTAGGAAGTAAATGCATGTTGCTGTTGTGATGTCACAACTGCATTGCAGTGTGAGACATATAGGTGCTGGGCACTAGGGCTGCACTTTCAAACCTTGTTACCTCAGGGGAATCTCTGCCTTCATTTTCAAGTGCATTCCATTTCATCAATGGAATGAGGGAAGCTTACATGGACACCCTTGATTTTGACTAGGAAAGCGAGGCACCTTCATTTATCCACTCCAGAACTTACTGCATTCTGGGACAGTATAGTTCCCAGTTGCTTAAGGATTTAGGGCAGGGATGGGCAAACTCAGACCTGGAGGCCAGTGTCTAACTTACAAACTTCCCTTTAAGGCAATAAGATGAAGGGAAGTTAGTAAGTGAAGGGCATACAAAATTGGACTGGAATGGGAATGCAGCCTACACACTGAATGAAGCAAACTTGCTCCCTTCTTCAAAATGGATAGTTGAGGGGTCTGTTCATGTAAACTTCCCTCTTTCACTTGTTGAAGTGGAATGGTGATATAAATTTTCGTAAATGGAAGCGCTTAAGAAAATTGGCAAGTGCATATCAAAGTGGAGTGGAAAGCAGCCCTAGTGCCATTCCACAAACTCTGCCCTCACAACAAGGGTACCCCTGATCTGTTCCTGGAGGACCACTGCTCTAATTATACAAACCTGAACCAGCTAATCAAGGTCTGCATACTCACTAGAAACATATAGACAAAAGTGTTGGAGCTGGTTGAAGCTAAAACTGAGATGTTGGCCATCCAGAAGCAAGATTGAAAATGCCTGGTTGAGTGCCAATTGGGATTGACCTTAGACCTGGTGTTCAAGCCCTTCGAGGATCAATATCCAGCAGTTTTAAGATCCGACTAATCCAATGTATTTGTCTAAAAGTTTGTTTTAGCTAGACCTGAAGACCTTAACTGGCTTTTTTTGGTTTGTTTAATTAGGGTAGGAGCTATGCTCTGCAAGAAAGTAGCCCTTCAGGAACAGGTCTGGATGCCCTTCATTCAAACAAGGCTGTGTAAAAAAAAAAAAAAAAAAGTGTGTTTTTGAGTATGTTGATTTGCAAAAATAAAAACAATACACTCTTAAATGTCCTTTATTGCACCAGGCACTTCACAATAACCCTCTCAACCCAACTGACTCAACCCCACACTACGAATTGAACCATAAATCCACCACCTAAATACTATATATATTAAACATTATCCTCTTTCTGTACAATAAGAAAAAAACTGAGAATTGGAACTGAAAAAAATGAGAACTACACATCCGAGAGTGCCAACTAAGAACAAGCAAATACAACTTTCATATTCATCACAGTATTTAATGTCCTGAAACTGCAGTTCAAGGCTTATAGAGCCAAGTCTCTTCATCGTCCTTCCGTCGCAGTTCACAGACCATCGGTCAAACGTCCACCTTCATTAGTCGAGAAGTGTCTTCCATAATAACATATTGAAGAATCAATAATTTACATTAAATATCATACAGTATTTTTTCGTGAAATAAGCGGTTGAGCATGAGTGGTTTTCCCCCAGATAAGGTTAAGTTGTGAGAGAGGAAGTTGTCCATGTCTAAGAAATACCGTGGCTGGTTAACACTCCATTTCTTCCGGCTTCTCAGACAGATTTTCTTGCAGTTAACACTCGTACAATGGACCCTAGGCCCCCCACAGCGAAAGCCTGAGTGAGAATATGAAGACAAAAAGAGATATAAATGTTTGAACTGAGAAAAGAATCAGACCTCTTAATTCCAAGACTGACCTTTTCATGCCACTGCAGCAGGATGGCACTGCTGTTGTCTGTGGGCTTCTCGAAGCCTCTGTAGATGTACTTCATCAGCAGATCCACTCCGTTCTTGTCCAAAGACTTTACCGCTGGCTCAATATCGCTGCTTTTAAATGCAGTCAGCACTCGTAACACCACTGCCTGTGCCCGCTCCTGAGAGAAGAGGACAACACAACACTAATGAAAAGGGAAATCTATAAGGGTGGGTGAGTTTGGTTCTGCAGAAGCTGTCTTAGGATATTATTTTTTCCTCCATTAAACAAAAAATCTCATCCACACATGCATTGTTAAAAAAAAAAACTTTGTCCACATAAAAATGCAAAAACTGGCAAATTGTGAAGCACTTTCAAGAGCTAGTCAAAGCAACTTGTGGTGATAACCTCTTAATAGTAAAGTCATGTTGGCCAATCAGAAGCCTCAAAGTTTTAATTGGTTTCAGGATGGCTGTCAACATGACCCAGCAGCCATTGCACAGATCTTGTAAACAATGGAGATTGTGGAGCACGATCTGACAACACACAAAGGAAATGATGGTGTGGACGAGCAAAAACATAGGTTTTGATGGATACAAAAATACACAGACCCCCACGTTTTCTTAAATCTTCATCCTGACAGGAGTTTTCAAAAAGTTTTGATTTCAGAAACCCTATTCTTTATTTGTGTGTGGACGAACACCCAAACCACAGAAAAAGCTGCCAATTTAAAATGACCCGTGTTCATGTGGACAGGGCCTAAATCTATTCACCTGTTCACTCAGAATTCAACTGATGCTGTAGAGAATGAAGTCATTGCTTAATTTTTTTTTTACACAAAAGCATTTTAGTATTCATGGACTGTTTGACAATGTTCTTGGTACCTTTCTAAACTTTTCATGACCCTTCCCAGCAGGCACACAACATTAATATTAGGTTAGATTTAGGTCATAACGTCAGGTGACCAAAATTTATTGTCTAGTCAACGTCTAAGGGCAACGTTATTTTGGTCTAATCCCAATTCTACCCCTTAGCACTTCCCCTTACCCCTCATTTTGCGCGTTCACATCAAGGGGTAGGGGTGTCCTAATTCTCTTTAGCTTAAAGGCGTAGGGTTACAGGGAAGGGGTGAATAGCCCTTCAAACGAAGATTTTGCAGGACCACACTCGAAATAATGGCGTAAGAAAATTTCCCCGAATACACCAGCCACAACGGCAGTATTGCTGAACCCGGAAGTAAGGAGATCCACAAATTTGTATTTTTTTTGTCATTATTATGAATTTTTACAACAAACACATTTTATTACATTCATAATCCCATTTGTGTTGCTTTAAAAACGCAAGTTTGTTACAGTCATGCTTTTAAAAAAAAAAGGGTAAAATAAAAAAAATGGTAAATTTCGCAATAATCCATAATAATAACTCCTGTATAGCATAATAATAACTCCTGTATAGGGGAATGCAGTCCCACAACATTCTGACACTTGATGAGACTCGAATATCCTGTCAGAAAAGTCTGGTGGTTGGGAATGAGCTTTTTACAGTGTCTGCTGTAATATTAGTGTTGTTTTTGTGTGTTTACATATATGAATATGGCCACTGTATAAATGCGTAGTATAGTTACAATCTTATTGCCACATTAGATGGTTATAATAACATAGTATATGCCTTCAGTGATTTCTTGAAGATAAATACCAAAAATTAAAGCAACTGGAATAACTACAGCAGTCGCGATCGTCTGATCTCATATGAAGCAAGAGATTGTGATGACATGTGCAGGTGCTGTAGTGCTGTCCCAATTTTTAGGGGTAAATTTTGAAGTCCCTCCCCTTCACACTTGGTTTTAATGGCCAAGGGAAAGGGGTCCAAAAATAGAATTGGGATTGGGCTTTGGACTTCCAATAACGACTTCAAATTACGTTGATATTTGGTTGATTTTAGGTTGTGTTGGAAATTGACCAAAATCCAACATCTGATGTCATAGTGGTAACGTCCACACAACGTCAAGATGTAACATGAGTAGATGTTGATTTTAGGTTGGACATTGATTTCAGCCTGACGTTGGCTCTGAGTGGCATGATCTGCTGCAAACGCAGGTCTGTGTAGGTTCGGAGACTACAACCGGTCTCTGGGTGAGCTGAGAGATCACCACGTGAGCTCTACTGGTGCTCCCATTGACTGTCGCTCAAAGTCGATACGCCCACCTGGTCTCCAACAATTGCTGTCGCCTGCATGAAAGGATGTCGCCGGAAGTCACTCATTCTCCGTTGAAATGAACAGTCACTTGTTGCTGCAAGTCGCTCAAAGTGTGAATGAGGCTTAAAGTGGGTCAGCGAGTCTCGGAGTTTATCAAAGATGTCTTAATTTATGTCCCAATGAAGAATGATAATTTGAAATCAAATGAAAATGAGTAATTAACAACATGATTTTAACTAGGTCAATCTAAGCATGCTTCAAAATCTTGCTGGAGTTAGCAAGTCACCTAGCTACCTGCCACCTACTATTTCATGAATACTAGAAGTGTAACGATATTCAAACCAAACATAGCGGAAGGGACAGAGCTTTCGGGATCTGGTGTTGGATTACTTTTATTTATTTTGGATTGAGAAAGCAAAATTCTCCTACGAGAGTGATTATACCACCTCCCGATGGTGAATGCAGTTATGCTCATGGCAGGTATTATTGGTAGTTTGGTCATACATTTCACTAATTTGGCAACCGTCAAACATCTTCTGGGAAACGGTCTGAATTTCCGCTTGGTAAAAAAAAGCTAGCATTCCATTTGAGATGACACTAAATGTATTTACTATGCTGTTGAGTGTGTAAGTGCATAAGTACATAGTGTATAGTGTACCATTTAGGTACAGTCTTTTTCAATATTCACGTGAACTCAATGTAAAGGTTGATTTGTACACTACTTCTTAAAGAGACACCAACTTTTTATGCTGCAATTAATCAAACAACAGACAGACAGACAGACAGACAGGTATATTTGAACACCTAGCACAGTTTTGTGAGGCTTCCAGGAATCCAGAGACCTAAACTTCACACATTTCTAGGTAAATAGTGAAATACCTGCTACGATGATCTATTTGGCAATAAGAGGGCGCCTAACTATAGTGTTCTTAAACATCGAAGCAATAAATCATACTGTCTGAGAAACCGGCTCTTACTTTCACTGCTGGATTCTTGGAGTTGATTGGTGGATTCCTCAAGGCGATGTGAAATGCTGTCATCATGTCCCCTGTGCATCACAGTTAGTTAAGAAAAGCTGACCGATCAGACAGTTACTCTCAAAAAATGCCAGAAGAGCATAACACAAGCTTATGCTAATTAGTTTCAAAGAGCACGTAATTGCAAAAATTAATTAAGAAAAATTAAACAATGATATCAATTGCATTATTATTTCATTATTGTTTTAATAAATATTATTATTGACAATCTAAAGAACTATGGTGGGCTACACAAAGTGGTTGGTTCTAATCTATGGTTGACTTCTTCACAAAGTGATGTCACCACCTGCTGGGTTGGCATGTAAATTATAGCATTTAGTTGTTTGCAGGTCATATATTTATATATATAATTCAAGGTTTTCACCTTTAATTGAAAGGACAGTAAAGAATATAGCGGGAATCAAACTTGGGTCACCATGAACACCATTAGTGCCATGTGCCAGCGCACTAACCAGTAGGCTATTAGTGCCGGCAATGGCAATTGTTTTGACAAAAGATTTTGGCAAAACCAGAAGGCATAAGGAAGAAGTTACCCTAAACGTATCCTTAAAAAAATGAAAATATGTCAATGATGAGTACTTTTAGTATAGAGACAACTATAAACAAATGATGTGTGCTGATTTCTTAGAAAAGTGCAAACTTTGTTCCTCTGTGTTAAAATAAAACTATAGGTGGGCATAGATCAATTTTTTAAATCTATATTATTCTTGAAATTAATCTAGATTAAAATAGCTCATTTGAGTTCTGCCGAAGGCATTCAGAATATATGTGCTACTTAAATAATAAATCTTTGAGAACGGGTTTCTCAAGCCAGGTGGCACATTAGACCAGGGCTCATCTCCTGCTTCCAAAATGCATCACAAACTGCTTGAGAAACTGTTCTACTATGATAATTGGTGATGAAAATAAATGATGTTCAATAAGATGTACTTATGTTTACTAACTGTTTATTCAGTTAAACATGAACTGTAGGCCTACATAAGCTCCAAACAGCGATTATTATATATATATATTTTTTTGTATTTATTTATTTATTTTTTTATTACCTAAATCTGACTAAAGTCATAACTGAACTAAACAGAAATGGGATTAAGATATGTGGAGTATGCATATATTAGTGGCATTATTGAAGTAAACACTGCGATCAAACTATTAACTCATGTAGGACTTTCGCACTATTTTCCGACAAGATCCACACACGTGGCTGTCAGTAAAGGACCACCCACATATCGCGAAATGCGGAAGTTTTTTTTTCTTTCCATTTGGCGTGCGTTATTAAATTCCATAACACTCTCACCAGTCCTTACTCCTTAATTGTGTCTAATACCTCAGTTTGTCACGGCAGCATGAATGAAATCCTGAGTTAAAGTGAAACTGCCGAACTGCAGCTAAAGTCAGGCATCCTGCTGATTTGATTTAGAAGGGCACTTTTTTTGTCAGACGGCTCACTGGTCAGGTATACATCCGCTCTAAAATATCAAGGTGAAAGTCATCATAGCTTGCGTAGAATAAACCCAGCTCCCAACCCAACTTTGAGAATAGATTAATAATATATATTTTTCATCGCGCGATAAGAGTCTCGCATTAATGCAGCACGTTAATGCCGATAACAGCCCACCACTAAATAAAACAAATCTTTTTGTATAATCATCCTGATCAACCCCACACAAACTCAAAATAAAAGATCAAACAAAAAAAATGCTACTGCCAAGACAAACCTTTAAAAACGCAAGTCTATTTTCTGATGACCCGAATAGACATGGTTCATGTCTTTAATATTAGTGAGGGGAAGACATCACACTCAAAGCTTCTAACTGTGTCTCCGAGTACCAAAAATGGATCATTCGAGTCACAAACGCTGATGACCTGATTAAATAAAAAGCATCACATACACAGTTAGAAGGAAAGAGGGGATCGTTTTTTTTTTTTTCAGAAACTAAAATGTTTACTTTGTTATTTGGAATCGTTGATGTGTTATTTAAAAACATAACCAAAATCAAATGCTTAGTATATCCATGACACATCAAAACTGCATGACCATGTCATCAAGTTTATTTGAACGTCTAACATAATTAGAAAACCTAATAAACATTTCAAGCCACCAATTAACTGCACTAAAATAATGTGCATTCAATACTGAAATCAACTGCGTCCAAATAAACGAGTCTTTGCTAAATGTTAAGTACAAAAGATAATGGGAATAAATCAATAACTAACTAATAAAAATATCTTACCTATAATCCTAAATCCTAATACCTCTACAGAAGAATGTTAAAATAAAAGTAAATAGTAAAACATACAAATATACAACTTAATGTTATTTTTAATAACTATATAAATTAACACAACATAAAAAATAGAAGTGAACCAAACTGAAACAAAAAAAATATCTAAATAAAAAATAAATCCTATAAACCAAGTTTTAAAAAACTATTTAATTCACTACTATAAACATTCAGTCTATAAAAGAAAAACGTGTATATTGTATAGCAACATAAGTAAATTAACTTTAAAACTAAATATCTTTCAAAATAGATTGTCAATCTACTAATAAAGCAGCACTTAAGTATAAAACAAATCATGCAACATTATACTTTAATTTCTTTAATTTAGCCATTAATTAATTTATATTCAACATCATCTTCGTATTTAAGAAGTGATTTGTCATTTGGAGTGAACTAAACTAAAAATAAAAACAAATCTGAATATTACTGACAACAAAAAATTGTACCGAAACAAATAAAAAAAATACACTTTATAATGTTAAACAGCGAATAATAATTATTATTCAACTTATTATAGGAACAGCACAAAACAAAAATGTGACCAGTACAATCAATAACCAAATAACATGTTAATTTAAACGCAACAACAAACAAAACAAAAAGCTTTTGGAATAAACCAAAAACTACCCTACCCAATGTGATCCTTGTTAATAATTACACCTGTCAAATAATTGTCCATTCACTCCATTTCTACCTCAAATTCCAAATATACCCAAACATTGGAGGGCATTTCTGCACTCTAGGACACTATGTTTTGGTTTAACACACAACCTGTGCGTTAAAAATGTACGAGGAATATTTAAACCCGGACAGTCTTGTTTATGGATGACCCAAAAAGAGATGAACTCCCCCCAGACTTATTTACTATAGATTTTCCCATTAGCACAAGTAATAAATAACCACAGGTATAGTAAAGGATATTGCCTGATGAGATCGTCCACCTCGCACGCGTCCGGTCCCTGCTGCTCGGCCGCCTCGTCCTGGTCGTCCACGAATTTATTCTCGTCGTATTCGTCGATATCGACTCCCCGGAACCGTGAGGACAGGGTGTTTTTCGCCATGAGGAGGAGCCGCTTCAGTCAGTCGATCTATCGGTCAGGGGAGTCCGGGAAAGCGCGGTGACGGGACGGGTGGGATGCGCGTGTGTGTCCGCTTCCCTCAGGCACGGGCCGCCGCCGGTCGACGGTTCATCTGTCAGCAGGAAGGTGCGGCTGTTCCCTCTCCACCGGCCCGAGCATCTCCACCACACATTCCTGCAGAGCGGACGAAAATCCCGACTGGGGCGGAAGCGGAATTACACACCATAGCTACGCTGGGACACGGGGTTTCCGTTTCCTGTGATGCAGCGATGGGAATTTGATGGTTTTGCAAGATTATAATTGTATGCTTGAATATATAAATACTAAGTAACAATAGTAAGAAAAAGCTTAATACTGTTCTAAAAAGTCCAAACTCAACAATTATAACAAATATAACAACAAACCTTGATAAACAAACAAAACTATGAAAATAATTGAATAAACAAAAGAATAACAAAATTAAAATTCATACAAAGTACAAAATAACACAAGCAAAACATTTCATTCGTAATGAAGAAAGAAAACTTTCACCATTTAATAATTTATTAAGTGTGTATATGTGTGTGTGTGTATATATATATATATATATATATATATATATATATATATATATATATATACATACACACTTAATAAATTATTAAATGGTGAAAGTTTTCTTTCTTCATTACGAATGAAATGTTTTGCTTGATTTGATTAAGTGTGTATATGTGTTGTGTGTGTATATATATATATATATATATATATATATATATATATATATATATATATATATATATATATATATATATATATATATATACATACACACTTAATAAATTATTAAATGGTGAAAGTTTTCTTTCTTCATTACGAATGAAATGTTTTGCTTGTGTTATTTTGTACTTTGTATGAATTTTATTATTGTTATTCTTTCTTTCTATATATATATATATATACATTTTTTTTTCTACTTAGTCCCATTATTAATCTAGGGTCGCCACAGCGGAATACACCGCCAACTTACATCATATGTTTTACGCAGCAGATGCCCTTCCAGCTGCAACCCATCACTGGGAAACATCCATACACTCTCACATTCACACATACACTATGGACATTTTAGCTTACCCAATTCACCTATACCACATGTCTTTGGACTTGGCGAACACGGGGCAAAACATGCAAACTCCACACTGAAATGCCAACTGACCCAGCCAAGGCTCAAACTAGCGACCTTCTTACTGTGAGGCGAACTTGCTACCCACTGCGCCACTGTGCTGCCCTAATTATTGTATTATTTAAAATGAACAATTATATGACTTCTCAGAGTTAGGAACTACCCCAATTTCAGTTTTCGTCGCCCCAAAACTGTAGCATAAACAACATCAAGAAAAATGATATAATATTGCATCTATACTTATTTACAGCTATATAGCAATGCTATGCAAGTGATTTTGCTCAAATAGATGTTTTAAAAGGCAAAAGGCAACTTATTGTATAACATGTTTTTTTTTTTTTTTAAGGTTTTACAATAAATCAAACGCCAATACCCAAAACCTACCCCAGACAGGTTTAGGGGAAAAAATAAATAAATAAATAAAATAAAATGAATAAATAATAATCATAAACAAATACAAATAAATTTTAAAAAGGAAAGAAATCTAATCAAACATCAATTTACATTTCACAACTTCAGAATTCCAAAGCTTTTTCAATATCTTTATTTTTTACAAAGTTCAAAAACTCCTCCTCCCTTTTTTTGTTATTACATATGCGAGCTTTTCAAGAGCCAAACGTCATAAGCTTTCTAAACCAAAGTCCAGTGGAGGGGCGATTAACATTTTTCCAACATAAAGCAACACAACGCCTTGCTGTTATTAAACATAAATTAATAAATTTTCTTTCTTTAGTAGACAAAGCACAACTGTCTTCATATTCAATATACATAATCCAGGATATAAAGGAATTGGAATGGAAATAAATTGAGAAATATGTTGAATCACCTCCAACCAACATTTTTGTACCTTCTCACTCGCCCACACGCAATGGAAAAACATATCTTATTGCATTTAACACATGCAAAAAGCAACTTGCTTAAATCTTTTGCAGTGTCATTTTTAAAGGCAACCAACAAATTGAAACAATGAAATAATGTTGAATTGAAATTTTATACCCCAATTCTGCACCTAAAATAAACAGTCAACCGTTAAAACATGTTTTTCTATTGAGGATTGCCAGTGATATCTGTAATTGGGCATTTGAATGAATTAATGAATTGCTTTATTATTTTGTCTGCATTTTTTATTTTTTTGTAAAACATTTGAAAATATATGACTAAACAATAATCCTATTTTAACGTTAGAAATATTTGAGTTGCACTTGCTGCCACTGGCTTCCATAGTATTTATTTGACTAAAATCGATCGATGTCAGTGACTGCCTACATTCTTCAAAATGTCTTCTCAAAACAAATTAACGCTTTTGTGTAAACTGTCGCTTTAAGTAAGCCCACTTGTCTACGCAATAGCACTGAGTGACCACTAGAGGTCAGCAGATGTTTTCATAATAATGTTTCACCTTTTCCAAGTAAACGCGTGTCTATTACTTTTTTATTTTGACAGCCGAATCAAAAGTACACCATCTTGAACAGATAAATCGCAAAACAAATAATTACACTGTATAACATGCAGCACTGCCACATAATGTAGTTAAGGGATAGTTCTGTAAATTATTATGTAATAAAAAAATCTGTCATTATTTAGCCTATCCAACCTAATAGTGGTTACAGGTTTCCAGCAGCATCTTTTTTTCCTCCCAAGTTTTACTTCTTTTGTGTTTGACAGAAAAAGGAAACTCAAATAGATTTGGAACAAGTGAAGGGTGGGGAAAAGATGACAGAATTTTCTGTTTGATAAGTCATTATTAGTTCATTTAAATCAAGTTGAAAGTCAAGTTAATGTATATAACAGGATTTTAAAGTAGACTAATTGGCGTACAGATAAATGAAACATAGCTGATTTGGTGTGTTTCCAACATTTAGTGATTTGACTTTAGGCAAAAATGCAATTGCGAAAATTATTTTTCATGTTGAATGATAGCGATATATATTTTGATAGAAGTCGTTTATACATCCAGCTTTAAAAGTGTACCCCAACAATGACTGAAACCACAAAAATCAGAGGGTCTATTAAACAGCATAACATGTTTTTGGCCGATAAATTTTCGGTGGCGAAAAATGTGATATTTCTAATATCGACACACATTGTTGCACATTTCTGCAGTGTGATTGGCTCTTAGATCAATATAGAGTAAAAAAGTGCAGAGCTTGTTATTGACATAAATTTTATTGCGATTCGATTGCGATTTTATTGTAGTCTGTTTTCATCTTTGGTTGTTCTGGCGTCTAATGTATATACAGGCTTTATCAATAGCCGGCTTACATCCTCTCTCTCATTTTCTGAAGGCAATACAAATATTTACTCAGTCCAGTGGAATGCTGGGAGACACAGACTTCTGGGGTTTCCACACAACCCTGCTACTTACTGTTCATTTAATCAGATCGTCTGTGGCACTGATACCAGTCTCGTGTTACAGAAACTCTTTGAACATATTCAGAATCTGAATAATTCAACATGTTCAGCTTAAAACAGAACAGTACATGGAGACAAAGAAACAGACAGTTGAAGGGAAAACATTTACTAGAAGTTTACAATTGTAATATGCTCATGAGAAAAAATAGGATGTTATTAATTATTATTAACCCTCATGAGGCGGAAGTGATTTGGGGGCCACTTTGGATTAATAGTTGTGCCTATTTTTAAAAAAAATGTACTGACCCCAAACTTTTAAACAGTTAATATAAGTAAACAAAAAAATAAGAAACTCCTGTTTTATTTTAGAAATAAATTAAATTTTACTTTTAATGCTAAAAAGAAACTTGTAGAAGCTACTTTTTTATCTGTGCTTGATTAAGGTAATAATTATACATGCATGTGGCATCTTCTATTCTAACAGACTTAATTCTGTTAATCATGCTTCACTACGTTTTATTATAAATGCTAAATCCTATACTCATCAATACATTTTATATGCGATGGTGGGCTGGACATCACTAGCTATACGCAGAAAACAGCACTGGTACAGCTGGGGTGGCGGAAAAAAAATCTTAAAACAACGGCCGCTAAATTACAGAAATTTACCATAAAACATTACATTTCATAAAATTAAAATTTTCAGTAAATTTCTGTAATTTAATGTCTGTATCTATAAAGCTATGATAAACTGTAAAAAAATTCCAGTCTCTTACATTTTTTGCAGGACTACAGCTGCCGGGAAAAACGTACAGAGAATTACAGAAATTTACCGTAAAACAGTGGACGTTAAATTACAGAAATTTACTGTAAAACAACATTTAATTACAGAAATTTAATAAAATCTACATTTTCAGTAAATTTCTGTAATTTAATGTCTGTATCTATAAGGCTTACACTGTAAAAAAAATCGGTTATTTAACTTTTTTTTTTCAGCACTTCATCTGCCGGAAAAAAACATACAGAAAATTACAGAAATTTACTGTAAAATAACGACCTCTAAATTACAGAAATTAACTGTAAAACAATTGACGTTAAATTACAGAAATTTACTGTAAAAAAACGGCCGCTAAATTACAGAAATTTACTGTAAGACAATGGACGTTAAATTACAGAAATTTACTGTAAAATAGCGCCCGATAAATTACAGAAATTTACCATAAACAACGGACATTAAATTACAGAAATTTACTGTAAAACAATGCCCGTTAAATTACAGAAATGTACCGTAAAACAACGAATGTTAAATTACAAAAATTTCATAAAATTAAAGTTTTCTGTAAATTTCTGTAATTTAATGTCTGTATCTATAAAGCTATGTTACACTGTAAAAATGTCATTACATTTTATTTTTCAGTAAATTTCTGTAATTTAACATCTGTTATTTTACAGTAGATTTATGTAATTTAACGGTCGTTATTTTGTGTGTTTTTTTTTCTGGCACCCCAGCTGCTAGAAAAAAAACTGTTAAATAACTTATGTTTTTTTACAGTGTAGGTAAACTTTCAGCTTATCTTTGTACTTTTTTTTGTGTCTTAGCTCTGGGAATTACTGGCTACGCTCTTCCAAGTGTTTTCTTTTTAATATACCTCGTTTTATTTTAAAAAAGAGCGGAATTGGACGCATGTGATTGTTTTTGTTGGACTGATGAAGTGTTGTTGTTTTGTGATTTTAATGTATTTTAAAATTGTGGCTGTTACCTTGTCCAGGTCTGTCTTGTAAAAGAGATTTTAAATTTCAATGAGACTTCCTGTTTAAATAATGGTAAAATAGATGTAGAAGAGTCTAACTGATCTTTTATTTTGTAATATATCTCATTATAATGTGTCTGTTATTTTCAAAATCACATGCTGTATGGCTCAAAAATCACTTTTATTCTTCATAAACTCTTACGTCAATCCCTTTTGCTTTTGACAGTCACCAGACATGGTTTTTGGATAAATAAGTTACATTTTAAAGATGATCTACTACTTTTGCATAAAGTCAGAAAGACACAAAAAAGCAGCAAAGTCCTGCAAGGATTGAATCATGAATTAATCATAATTGTCTATGTCAACAAGCCTAAACCACCACTCAATGAGAAAGACCAGATGAGAGTCAAAAAAAAAAAAAAAACATAAAAAGTCTATTATTCCTCTTTGCTGGCCTTTAATTGAACAAGAAAATGTTCCAGCTGGTGCCAAAACCCTTGTCCTCAAAGCCATAACACGTCTGAGTAGTCTAACATGCCTGTGTGAACTGCTTTAATTCAGTCAATCTCTAATGAAAAGGCATAAAAGGCCACACACAATTGTGCCGTCAGACTTAATCCTGGCCTTTCCACCTGTTCTCAGGACTGTGCCGCTCACACACTGTCTTAGTCTCTTGGGGCCCCTTTGGCCCCCACAAAAACTTCTTGGTGGTTTTCATTTTACGAGTTCGGGACCCCCTCTCGGTGCTCATTATTTCAGGGTGGGGGCCGACTGCCAGTCCTGCCCTTGTTTTTAATAAGCAGGGATTTCCTTTTATTTCAATGGAATGTCGCATGTCATTCGTCGGCTGTGCAAGTCGGTTGTCATCGCGGGTTTTTCTGGTTCTTGTTTTGGAGTTTTCAGATATCGTTCTGATGCGATAGCCAAACGAAGTGCCATAAAACGACGGCAGGAGGCTAACAGTTGGAGAGGAATATCTGTCTGTCAGGATTGATGGGAATGTTAGAGCCGTAGCTGTCGCTGGATAGCGTGTTTTGCATGTTAGCCTGGAAAACGAGCTTCTGTTGGATTTGATTCTTCTATACATGCCTTCAGTTTTCTCTCTGATGTCATATTCCTGCTTGTCATCTACGATATTAAAAGATCTTTCAACGTCACAATGCATTTCTTGTTGATTGTTGTCATCTTGTTGACGAATTTCTCGCATCGTATCATTCTCGAACGTTTCTTCTAGTTTTTGTTTGTCATTCAGCCAGGTATCTGTGATATCATATTGTGTGGCGTCTGTGAAGTCAGTTTGTCTTTCATCTTGAGTTTTGTTGATGGTTACGTCTTGTTTTTGGCTCTCCATGGTGATGTCACGCTCTCTGAGATCCTCCGCGGTGTCTTGCTCCTTGTTCACCTTTGAGATGCTTTTAAAGAAAACAAACTGTCAACACTGGAATTGGGGAAAATAAGAGGGTAGAATAAAGTAACAAGTCCCAGGAAGCTGTGGTTTACGGTAGATTGACTGTCAACCATAGCTTCATGGGTGATTGTTGCTGTTGTTTACACAATAAACAATACACAAGGTAAAATATATGTATTAATGTTTTCATCATTACATTTTATCATTAAATGACACCATTCGGCTTGAAAAATAGTTAATGACAGCAATACTACGTATATTGATAGATGCCATTTCATAACACGACACTCCATTGCGGTAAGTTTTGTTTATTTCGTTTGTTTCTGGTGAGTGGATTCACTTTCAGTATGCGGTAAATATGTAAATTAAAACTGGAGGTATCATGGAAAACTGCACACAACATATTTGATAGGCTTTCATTAAAGTGCTGGTCAGTTTTTTTGTGCTTGACAATCCCATTTTGCATCAATAAAACTGAAGTGTGATAAACAAACTGAAAAATGTTTGTTTAGTTAAAACTGTTCAAACTTATGTTGTCAAAGTTTTCTTTTGGTAACATAATTTGTCAAATAAAAAGTAATCAATTGCAATATATCACAGAATCACAATTTATTTAGCAATAATATTGTATTGTGACTAGACATGGGACAATAACCATTTTCGAGGTTTACCGCGGTTTGGAAAAGTCAAGGTTTTAAAACCACCAAAACTTTGTTATACAATTCCTACAATATATATGTAAGCTTTTTAATTATTATTTACGTGTTTTTTTATTTTTTACAACTATTTTATTTCGTTTCTTTGGGCAACAGTATCTCCAGCTGAAAAGGACCATCGACATCAAAAGTTACTGTTCCAAAATATTGTAAATGTTTCTTAAAATAAAATACATTGTGTTCAATGGAGAAAAAAGTTGTTTTTTTTACCCAGACATTTAAAAACAATATATTTTAGAGCAGTAATTACAATACAGTGAAACCGCGATATTTTTATCCAAGGTTATCATACCATCAGAATCGTATACCGGCCCATGCCTAATTCTGACACAAACGTCATATATCATGGTGACTCTGGTAATTTTCAACCCAGAAAAATTTAAATGTAGTTAGAGTCATTATTGTTGCTGTTTAGTGTATGTTATGCTTGCCCAACACAATCTCATGGCAATTCGTAACTTTTTGATTTAGTGGCTAATTCGTACGATCTAATTTGAACAATTTAGTACGATTTGCTCATCCGCCAATGACGGTTGGGTTTAGGGGTAGGGTAAGGTGCCACGCCTCCTTTTTAAAATCGTACAATTTCGTACGACTGAACTCGTACGAATTTGTTCGAATTAGCCACTAAACTGTCAAAACGTAAAATACTTACGTTTTCTCGTGAGATCAGGCTGGCTTGCCATAACAGCAAGCCAAAGAAAAACAGACATGAGAAATTATGTGAAAGAGCCCTATCAAGAAAACAATGTAGTATTTTAAATTTTTAAAATAAAAAATTTGTTTTGAGGAATTTCAGTAGACGTCTGACAAAAGAAAAACCTCAAGCAAGTTAGTAATAATTAAAGCTGTTGATACTGTGTGCTGAGATTTTGAGAGATTGAATGTGTAGTTATGTTTCTCTTCAGTCTCTCCATTTACTTCAACCTCAAATGGTTGAACTTACCTTAAAGAGCCCCTATTATGGGTTTTTGAAAATGACCTTACATGCACTGTGTAACTCAGCTCTAAGTAAAGTGAAATATCCAGCTAAGGCTTAAATCAGAAAGTGCTCCGTGTTTAACTATTGATTCATCTATAAAAGAGTCGACTCAGAGTAGTTTAAATGAATCGTCGGGAGAACAAATGTTTATCCGTGTCAGTGTGATGTTGATATGGAACTTAAGCCCGGCCCATTTGTTGCAGGCGCAGACTCTAAAAAAATTGAAACCCCCGCCTACAAACACTGTAACACTAGCAAAACTCTGGATTTGAATGTGTTTGTGAGCTCGCAATCCTCTGCCGTTTGTCTATGCTATGGCCACCGTCAGCTGTTCCTACACGTGAGGCAGTCAAATTTCAAAATAGTTCAGTTTTTGCAACTGTGTGGATTAATACTGAATGTGTGTCATGGTTAAGAATAGAGCAATATGCTGGTGTTGAACTGCATTGCTTTAATGCGCTCCTGCATTGGGTTAACACATACTCTCTGCACTCTGACTACTTCAAAATTGTTGATAAGCCGTGGCGGGCAATTCTCTCTGTCTCGTGCTGAATGCAGTCGACCAATCCCAACTGACTGGGTCATCAGAGCAATCAGCGCAGATTAGCATCACGCTAAGGAGGGGTTTGGGAACAAATGAATCGCCGAACAAATCATATGAGAGTCGTTGGGATAATTAGGTAAAAATAAATGCATATCATAAGACAATGAAAATGTTTTGTTGTAGGAGACCTCTAAAACCAAAGTATGACCTTTTATAATGCAAAATAGGGGCTCTTTAACTTATCGGATTTTACAGTGTATGTCATGTCTAACATTTAGGCAAACTGGATGTCATGACCCTTTTAAAGATGAAATAAGCATGCGGAACACCAGGAATATCTAGTTATAAACTATTATTCTTGCTGTATTAAATAATATAACAAACTTTTGCACAAACGTAATATACTGAGGCTTCGTCTCTCTGTTGAGTTGGCTTTGAACATGGTTCAACCAATCAGAATAAAGTACCAGAACTATTCTTTTATAACATTGTGGTTTACATCACATCTTTTTTAATGTAACCTAAAACAATCTTCTAGCCAAGTAACATGCAACACATATGGACTATAAAGTTTACATATTTGTTTGCAGATTAAAGGACTGTTTGCCCGTAGGGAGAAATAATTTTACAGCATATTACCTATAAAACTATGTGGTTTCAGATGTCCAAAAAGTCATAAAGAGTGACTACATCCTAAGGCTAAGTAAACCAGAAATCCCTTCTTGATTGTTAGACCCCAGAGACCCATGTTCAGAGAAGAGAGTTTTGCTAGTCTGGAACATGAGCGAAACCTGCAAATACCAAATGTGAAATGATATTAGCAGCCTGACCTACAGCTGGATTACAGCTGCTATGATACGAAGATATTGAAACACATGCAGTGATCTGAGTAGCCATGGGAAACTGAAAACATGGAGTCGTCAAATTTTTAAAAAAATTGTAAAATGAGAAGATTAGAGATTAGCTGTATTACAATTCATGGACGAAATTCAAACCAAAAATGATTTGAATGCATCTCTTCTTTGGCTCTGTTTCCACCTGGTATTAACAAGCGTTCAAATGTGTCTCTTGTGACCACTTGTGTTCAGATTTTGTCAAGACACTTTCCTCTAATTTTGTCATGTACTACATCACTTTTGCAGGCGTGTAAACAATACCGCAGCCCAACTACCATAGTACTATGTTTTTGTTTTAAAAACTATCTAGCCTGTCATCACTGTTTCCCGAAAATGTTGAAACTATGTTGCACATGCATTGTTCAACCACATAAGCATTTACGCTATGAATCTGATCTAATGCGTTTTCAACTATGTCTGGAAGTGGTCAATCTTTGACAAGATCAAAACGTTTGAGATCCTGAGGCCAGCTGCGTAAACATAGCATTGCCTTAAGTACTAGTTTGATCTTGGTTTATGGATTCAAATTGAGAGAATAAACATTTTCAGATACATTTTATCTGTGCATCAAATGTTAGTTGGAGAACAATGATGACACCAATGTTCTGTTGCTGTGAAGTAGGCAGTAGCAAAATTAAAACCGACAACCTAGCTAATATACACTCACTGGCCACTTTATTAGGTACACCTTCCTAGTACCGGGTTGGACCCCCTTTTGCCTTCAAAACTGCCTTAATCCTTCATGGCATAGATTCAACAAGGTACTGGGAATATTCCTCAGAGATTTTGGTCCATATTGACATGATGGCTTCACGCAATTGCTGCTGATTTGTCGGCTGCACATTTATGATGTGAACCTCCCGTTTCACCACATCCCAAAGGGGCTCTATTGGATTGAGAACTGGTGACTGTGGAGGCCATTTGTGTACAGTGAACTCATTATCAGGTTCAAGAAACCAGTCTGAGATGATTCACGCTTTATGACATTACGCATCCTCCTGCTGGAAGTAGCCATCAGAAGATGGGTACATGTGGTCATAAAGGGATGGACATGGTCAGCAACAACACTCAGGTAGGCTGTGGTGTTGACATGATGCACCACCACCATTACCAACCTGAACCGTTGATACAAGGCAGGATGGATCCATGCTTTCATGTTGTTGACGCCAAATTCTGACCCTACCATTCAAATGTCGCAACAGAAATCGAGACTCATCAGACCAGGCTACACTTTCCAATCTTCTATTGTGCAATTTTGATGAGCATGAGCAAATTGTAGCCTCAGTTTCTTATTCTTAGCTGACAGGAGTGGTTCCCGTTGTGGTCTTCTGCTGCTGTAGCCCATCTGCCTCAAGGTTGGACATGTTGTGCATTCAGAGATGCTCTGCTGCATACCTCGGTTGTAATGAGTGGTTATATGAGTTACTGTTGACTTTTTATCAGCTCAAACCAGTCTGGCCATTCTCCTCTGACCTCTGGCATCAAAAAGGCATTTGCATCCACAGAACTGCCACTCACTGGATTTTTTTTTTCAGACCATTCTCTGTAAACCCTAGAGATGGTTGTATGTGAAAATCCCAGTAGATCAGCAGTCTCTAAAATACTCAGACCAGCCCTTCTGGCACCAACAACCATGTCACTTCAAAGTCACTTAAATCCCCTTTTTTCCCCATACTGATGCTCGGTTTGAACTGCAGCAGATCGTCTTGACCATGTCTGCATGCCTAAATGCATTGAGTTGCTGCCATGTGATTGGCTGATTAGATGTTTGTGTTAACGAGCAGTTGGACAGGTGTACCTAATAAAGTGGTCAGTGAGTGTAATTGGCCTTTTGAGTTGCAGCATTTGCACAAAAAAAGTATTAGCTCAGTTTTAGTTTTAGTCTCATTCAGTTTTAGAATGGTCATCATAAATTATTTAAACTGCCTAATGTGTAGGACTGTAAAGTTTACTTTGAAGTTGATGGCTTTATCTACATAAAATATGGAATGATTCATGAGAATGGATGGAGCCAAATATCTTTTTGTCACACTTTGCTTGTTGCGACTCTCTTATTGGCAATACTTCTGTAGAGCATCATAGGTAATGCAACTGTTCTGCACATTTTTACTATTAGGAATAAGATTGTTTTAGAAATCAGTTAACCCTTTATAGAACAGTCACTGAAATGCTTATTCAAAAAAAAAAAAAAAAGGAAAAAACGTGGATTGTTAAACTTTTATGACTTAAAAAAAGTCAATGAAGTCACTGTGTATGGTTCTTTGCTTGATAAATGGTTGATGCAAACAGGTGGGTTCAACAAAAAGCATATTCAATCATTCCCAACAGTTCTGTCCTTTAACATGTATACTGACTTTTGCAGCAGGTCCCAAATACATACCCAATTTGACCAAAATCAGATTTAGTAATCTGTCCTAGAATGCTCTTAAGTGGCCTGCTCAGTCTTTTTATTTAAATATGATTGAAAAGCTGGCGGGATGATAGCGGGAACAAAGATCATCAATTATATCAGTATGTATTTGGTTTGACACGTTCCTGGACCAACACTGTTTGTGGGTCTGTTTAGAGGCAACCATAATGGTTAGAGATTTGAACTTGGACCCAAAGTTTGCAAGTTCAAGTCTTGTAGAGATTGTTGAGATTGTAGGTAGGGGAGTAAATAACCAGCGATCTATTCCACCCTCAATACCACAGCTGAGTTGAGATTGTTGAGTAAGGCACCAAACCCCAACTGCTCTACGGGTATGTGTTAGGGATTTGGTGCCTTGCTTAAGGTTGAATGGCTGCCTTTTGCACTAGGTGTGTTCTTACAGTCCATGTGTTTTCACTGCTGTTTGACTGCACATTTGGCCACATTTGTTTTGAATGACTTTGCTTTTCTTGCTGATCCAGGCACAACATTCATGTCCAAAAATTTTGTCTTGACCCTATCCCATACCTGTTAACCCTCCCGTTTTTCCCGGGATTCTACCGTATTTTATAGTTCTATCCCGCTATCATCCTGTAAAGGTATTTTCCCGTATTTCTCCCGTATTTTCAGTCATTCTCTGAAGAGTGACAAATAAACATTAAAGAGTCGAGCCTCCCTGTACGCAACCCATAACGCCGAACCACCAGGGTCCGCCACTTGCTCTTAAATGCAAGTCTGTTCTATACTTTCGCTTTGTTTAGGCTTGAAAATACATTGAAATAAAAACAAAAAAGGCACGATTCCCTTTCCTTTTCATTACAGGTGTCGTCCCCCCTCCCATGCAATCCTCAAAACAGTCATGTAGCGGTGCATGACTGTCAGCTGACGCGCTCCATAGTGACAAAAAGATGCTGTTTCACAAATGGATTCTGTACACACAATTTGAAGTGGAGCAAGAGTGGGTTTTGGGTGCGTGTTTAAACAGGCATTTACACATAATTAATGATAATAATAACATTTAAAGATGTCGATCTTGGTGGGGTATTTTTCAAACACAACTAATTTCATCCTAAATAAGCATAAAAAGTTAGGAAAGCAATCGAATGCTTTCATTATAACGTTAGATGTGTGCATTTTTAAAGTGACACCTCTGATATTTAATGTAATCAAATTCTTTAAAATCTAAATAAATAAGAGATTCATTCGTTGCTCTATAATCAGACTGTGTAAATAATACAGTAAGGAAAAGATAATTGAGATTTGATAGCTTGACTCTATGTCTTTATAATAGCTATTAATTAAAATAACCTGAACTGTTTGCTAATGTATTTGCTTCTAATGTATACTATTTATTTTTTCTTTTGTGAATAATAATAATAACAAAACAGATTACTGACCGTTTAACTGTTTATTTCAACACAATCTCACGGCAATTTGTAACTTTTTGATTTAGTGGCTAATTCGTATGAATTCGTATGATCTAATTCGTACATTTTCGTACGATTGCTCATCCCCCAATGACGGATGCGTTTAGGGGTAGGGTTAGGTGCCACGCCTCCTTTTTAAAATCGTACAATTTCGTACCACTGAACTCGTACGAATTCGTACGAATTAGCCACTAAACTGACAAAACGTAAAATACTTACGTTTTCTCGTGAGATCAGGCTGTTTATTTACAATAAAACAGCTCCTTTATTATGGTGGTGGGCATATCCCTTATTTTCACATTCCAATGTTGACAGGCATGCCCTATCCCCTAGATATCGCTACTATAAATATAACTTGCGCCTTAAATCAGAGGGAAATGAAAGTGAATAAAAATTGTGTAGAAGCCTCTACATGCTGTTTTAAGCCTAAACTTGGCATTGACTGTAAACATATCCCTCAAATCTGATTGGTTGATTGGAATTTTGTTCCAGGATCAACAAGAAGTAGATCCAGGAACATGTTCTACTTGGTGAAATCATATTAAACAAAGTTTCACACTCAAGATATGGGCTCAGATTTTAAAAGAGAGATGACAGATGTTTCTCAGCCCTTTCAAGGACCTTTTGGTGGACTCTCTACAAAACTAATAATTTTGATTCATTCAAATGCAAATTAAAACAACAATATATTAAAAGTGTTTTCAGCATATTGAGATTTGTCTGAAATTTACTACAGCTCATGATGAGACTGAGGTGCATTATGACTGCCCCCTTTCTAAGTGAATAAGCTATATCATATTGGACCCTCTCACCACAGGGGCTGAGACAATGTTCCTACCTTAACAACGACCTTGTAGCTTAGTAATGTCTGTGAGTGCAGTCATGGAGATAAATTTTCTTCATCTACGAGCATCAGGTTAAGGCCATGTCTAGCATGAGTTCATTAAGTCTGGCCTGCTCTATTGTGAGTTTCCATGGAAGTGAGAACATCATACTTGCGCCAGCTCAACACCAGACACAAACCATACAGGCCAGAATGTCACTTAACGCTGCCTCAGTGGCACAAAGGACTCATGATATCACTCAATTGTCCTCATTAACTGTACAAGAGGATGGATAAATGAGTCCGTTATTTTTGGCATCCAAATATGTAAGCCATCTGTTATGAAGCGGACAGGAGACAGAGGTAAGGAAACGTTAGGGTGTTTATTAAATGACAACAAGGAGCACATGAAGGATAGCCAGGAGGATCAGGAATGATGTTGGGGTCTTTTCCTCCGTGGCTGGGTAACAGGAATACACGAGGATGGACAGCACACACCAGATACAGCTGACAGAGGATGACACAGACTTGGAAGGACTGGAAGACAGGACGATTCGGGTGGACCAGGAAGACTAGGAGGAATACAAAGAGAACAGGTAAGTAAAGCGTTTGTTTTAGCTGAGGATGACTACGCTGAGTGGTCGCTCAGTTGTCCGCTTTCGTCGAGACGAGCCCGGACAATGAGCGACTGGAGTGCTGTGCTTTTATCTGGTGCTCGTGAATGTGATGCAGCTGTGTGCTCATTAGAAGTCAGGTGATGGTGATCTTCGTGAGTGGGGATCGTGAGAGCCTGACCAATCCGTGACAGTACCCCCCTCCCCAGGGCCCGCTCCTGAGGGCCGACACCTCCGACGCCGTGGTGGTCTCCCTCTGCCTCTAGGCGCTGGGAACTCAGGGTGGCTCTCATGAAACTCCACCATGAGACTAGGATCGAGAATATCAGCTCTGGGAACCCATGTCCTTTCTTCGGGGCCGTACCCTTCCCAGTCCACCAGGTACTCCAACTGGCCACCACGACGTCGGGAACGCAAGATCTCCTTCACTGCGTAGACGGCTCCTTCTTCTAGGAGCAGTGGAGGAGGGGGTTCCTCTTCGTGGTCAGGCTCTGTGGAGGGAAGAACAGGATCGTGATAGGGTTTCAGGAGTGATACGTGGAATGTAGGGTGAATACGGTAGTGAGAGGGTAATTGTAGTTTGTAGGTGACGGGGTTAACCTGTTCCACGATGGTGAAGGGACCAACAAATCGGGGACTTAACTTGCGAGAGGGCAGTCGCATGCGTATGTCCCGGGTGGATAGCCACACCTTTTGTCCGGGTGTGTATCTGGGTTCTTCAGACCTTCTTCTATCGGCGGTTACCTTGCTTCGACGGACTGCCCTCTGCAGATGTTGATGAGCCTCGTCCCAGACTCTCTCGCTCTCCCGGAACCAGTGATCCACTGCGGGGACATCAGATGGTTCGCCATCCCAGGGAAAGAGCGGTGGTTGGAAGCCCAGGACGCACTGGAATGGCGTGAGTCCGGTGGAGGGTTGCCGCAGTGAATTTTGGGCATATTCTGCCCAGCCCAAATACTGGCTCCAGGAGCTCTGGTGACCACTGCAGAAGGTCCTCAGGAACCGTCCCACCTCCTGAATCTTCCTCTCTGTCTGCCCGTTGGTTTGGGGATGATATCCAGAAGAGAGGCTGACGGCCACACCTAGGAGCTTGAAGAAGGCTTTCCATAGACGTGAGATGAACTGTGGACCTCTGTCCGACACAATATCTTCTGGAATACCAAATGACCTGAAGACTTGATTAAAGATATTGTCGGCTGTTTCAAAGGCTGTGGGAAGACCTTTCAGAGGGATTAGTTTGACAAACTTTGAGAATCTATCTACGATGACTAGAATACAGGTATTACCTTCTGACGAGGGGAGGTCAGTGATAAAGTCCACTCCTAGGTGTGACCAGGGACGGTTCGGAATCGGCAAGGGATGGAGCTTTCCAGCGGGTAGATGACGTGGGCTCTTGGATTGGGCACAGTCCTTACAGCCCTGAACATATTGCCTCACATCCCTTGCCATGTTTGGCCACCAGAATCGTTGGGATACTAGCGAGAGAGTATTGTTGATCCCTGGATGTCCAGTGCCTAGCGAGGTATGTAAGGAGTGGATCAGATCTACCCGGTGTTCAGGTGGTATGAACTGCCGATGAGGAGGGCATCCCGGCGGAGCAGGGGCTTCCGGAGTGGCAACGACTGGAGGAGCGTTCCAGGTGATCGGACAAATGGAGATGTGTTCGGGAAGAATCTTCGTTGGGAGTTCTTCATGATCGTGATGCTCGTGTAAACGAGAGAGAGCGTCTGCTCTTAGATTCTTGGGTCCTGGACGATAGGAAATGGAGAAATCAAAACGTGAGAAGAAAAGTGACCATCTGGCTTGACGTGGACATAGTCTCTTGGCCTCTTTGATATATTGGAGGTTTTTGTGATCTGTGATCACCTGGAACGGATGTTTGGCTCCCTCCAACCAGTGACGCCACTCCTCCAAGGCTAGCTTGATTGCTAGAAGCTCCCTGTCTCCTATGCTGTAATTCTGCTCCGCCGGGCTCAACTTCCGAGAGAAATAGGCACAGGGATGCAGTCGGGGCGGTGTATCATGATGTTGGGATAATACTGCCCCGACGCCGGTGGTGGATGCGTCCACTTCCACCACGAAAGGAAGATTTGGGTCAGGATGAGTCAGGAGTGGGGCCCTTGTGAACTCCTTCTTAAGAAGGCGGAAGGCTGCGGCTGCTTCTTTGGTCCACTCCAGTCCTTTGGGTTTACCCTTGAGGAGATTAGTGAGAGGTGATGTAATCCTGCTGTAGTCCTTGATAAACCGTCTATAAAAGTTAGCAAACCCAAGAAACCTCTGGAGCTCCTTAATGGAAGTGGGTTCTGACCAGGATAGAACAGCCTCAATTTTCTTCCCATCCATACGTATACCGGTTTGGTCAATGATGTATCCCAAGAAATGAATCGACTTCTGGTGGAATGAGCATTTCTCCGCTTTGAGGTAGAGGTGATGTTCTCTCAATGTGTGTAGGACCTCCGCAACGTGTTGGCGATGTTCGGCCTCACTCCGGGAGTAAATGAGGATGTCATCTATGTACACTATTACACAGTGGTGAAGAAACTCCCGGAGGACTTCATGAATGAAGTTTTGGAATACGGAGGGGGCGTTGACCAGACCGTAAGGCATGACCTCATATTCATAGTGGCCAGTAGGGGTCACGAATGCTGTCTTCCATTGGTCCCCCTCACGTATTCTTATCAGATTATACGCGCTGCGGAGGTCCAATTTAGTGAAGACTTTAGCTTCTCGGAGCTGTTCCAAAGCGGCTGGTACCAGAGGAAGGGGATATCGGTATTTTACTGTACCGTTATTTAGGACCCTGTAGTCGATGCATGGACGCAGCCCTCCGTCCTTCTTGGCCACAAAGAAGAAGCTTGAGGCGGCTGGTGATTTTGAGTGACGTATGTACCCCTGACTCAGAGCTTCCCTTATGTAATCTTCCATTGCCTGATTCTCTGGAAGCGAGAGCGGGTAGATCCTACCTCTTGGCAACTGGGCATCTGGAACTAGGTCGATCGCGCAGTCCCATGGCCGATGCGGCGGTAGCTGGGAAGCTCTCTTGGGGCAGAAGACATCATGAAAGGAGCTGTACTCCTTAGGAATGTGGATAGACTGCTTCTCAGGAGGGCTCTCGACCGATGTTGCAAACAAAGAAATGGGGTTCCGACCTTGAAGAGGGAGATTTGGAAAACAGGCAGGTGTACATCCAGATCCCCATTTCTTTATCTCTCCTGTGCCCCAAGAGATGATGGGATCGTGCTTCACCAGCCACGGGCGCCCTAGAATGATGTCCATATTTGCACCCTCCAGAACCAGAAATTGAATCCTCTCTTGATGTAACAACCCCACTTGAAGAAGGATGTCTTCGCATTGTCGATGGATACGGGTCGAAGATCGAGTGCACTGGGTTATCGGTTGTATCTGGTATATATGCGAGGACGCCTCAGTACGGAGGTGGAGTTGACGACAGAGGGATTGGGAGATGAAGTTCCCTGCTGACCCGGAGTCGATGAGGGCTGTGACAAGGAGAGAAATAGAGGCAGTAGTTATTTGTACGGTGGTAGTAAGTGGTTTACATTGTTCAATATTCGTACTGAATACACTCACTGAAGTCCGAATGGGACGAAGGGGACACTCCATACGGGTGTGTCCACTGACACCGCAGTATAGACACAGACCCCGGGTCAGCCTCCTCTGTCGTTCCGCTGATGTCAGTCTTCCAGACTCTATTATCATGGGTTCTGGTTCTGGAGAGGCTGTTGACTCAGGCGATTGGAGGAGTGCAGACGAGGGGGTGATGGTGTCCTGTTGATAGGAACGGAGACGATCGGAACATCGGAGAGAATGTTGGATGAATCTCTCCAGACCCATTGTATCATCTAATGTGGCCAGTTGGATTCGGAGAGTGGGTTCCAAGCCGAGCCGGTACGTGGTCAACAACGATCTCTCAGTCCATCCACTTGCAGCTGCTAGAGTGCGAAACCGGAGAGCATATTCCTGTGTAGATAGAGTACCTTGCTTTAGATGATACAGCTGCTCTCCAGCGGCTACTTCCCCATCAGAACGTCCAAACACCTCTTTGAAATACTCCGTGAAGGTAGTGATGGAATTCATGACCGGCCCGGCTTGGTTCCAGATCGTCTCAGCCCATTTAAGTGCAGGCCCAGAGAGTAGTGATACGATGTAGGCGATCTTTGACTTATCTGTGGGATATAGAGAAGGTTGCATTTCGAATATGAGGGAACATTGTAACAGAAAACCATTGCACTCCCCCGCTCCGCCTGAGTAGGGCGCTGGTCGGGCCATGGGACTGGAAGGAAGGGCCGAAGAAGAAACTGTGGAGGCGGAAGTGCTCGGTGCTGGTGGTGCGTTGGAAAGTGGAGCTGGTGGCTGTAGAATCCGCTTCAACTGGTCCACCAGCTCTTGAAAGTGATCGGGGGTGCTCATGTTGTCGTCGTTATGGGTCCGGGCTTCTGTTATGAAGCGGACAGGAGACAGAGGTAAGGAAACGTTAGGGTGTTTATTAAATGACAACAAGGAGCACATGAAGGATAGCCAGGAGGATCAGGAATGATGTTGGGGTCTTTTCCTCCGTGGCTGGGTAACAGGAATACACGAGGATGGACAGCACACACCAGATACAGCTGACAGAGGATGACACAGACTTGGAAGGACTGGAAGACAGGACGATTCGGGTGGACCAGGAAGACTAGGAGGAATACAAAGAGAACAGGTAAGTAAAGCGTTTGTTTTAGCTGAGGATGACTACGCTGAGTGGTCGCTCAGTTGTCCGCTTTCGTCGAGACGAGCCCGGACAATGAGCGACTGGAGTGCTGTGCTTTTATCTGGTGCTCGTGAATGTGATGCAGCTGTGTGCTCATTAGAAGTCAGGTGATGGTGATCTTCGTGAGTGGGGATCGTGAGAGCCTGACCAATCCGTGACACCATCTAATTCATTTCAAGTAGCTTTTACTGTTTTTCTTCCAAATACAAGGATGATTGCCACTTAGTTAGTTAGGTAGTCAATTTAGGTCATAAGTCTGAGTATTAAGATGGTGTCTGTGTTCCATTTGGAAGGGCTCATCCCTATGCCCTAATCCAGTGTTTCTCAACCATGTTCCTCAAAAACCATAAATTTAGCAAAAATAAAACTCATACATGCACAGCACAATTTACATTTACAAAATCCAATTCATAAATTCAATACACAATTTAAAAATATACAAACTCAATTTGTAAATTCAAAACACAATTTGCGAATTCACAAGTGAAAATCATAAAAGTTGACATCATAGAAAATAAAATTATAGAATTATATTTATAAAATAGAATGGTGTTTTGAATTTACGAAATGAATTTGTGCATTTACGAATAGTGTTTTGAATTTATGAGTTGAATTTGTGCATTTATGAGTTGTGTTTTGAATTTACGAATTGAATTCGCACATTTATGAATTGTTTTGAATGTGCGAAATGGATTTGAGCACTTTCGCATTGTGTTTTGAATTTGCGAATTGTGTTTTGAATTTACGGACTGCTTTTGCACATTTATGAATTGTGTATTGAATTTACGAATTGGATTTGCACATTTATGAATTGTGTTTTGAATTTACGAATTGGATTTGCACATTTATGAATCGTGTTTTGAATTTGCGACTTAGATTTGCGTCTTTACAAATTGTATTAAATGTACGAGTTGGATTTGAGCATTTTTAATTGTGTTTTGAATTTACAATTGGACTTGCGCATTTACGAGTTGTGTTTTGAATTTACAAATTGGTTTTGCACATTTATGAATTGTGTTTTGAATTTACAAATTGGATTTGCGCATTTACGAATTGTTTTGAATGTACGAATTGGATTTGAGCATTTTTGAATTGTGTTTTGCATTTACAAATTGTGTTTTGAATTTACAAATTGTGTTTTGAATTTATGAATTGGATTTGCACATTTATGAATTGTGTTTTGAATTTACGACTTAGATTTGCGTCTTTACGAGGTTTAAATGTACGAATTGGATTTGAGCATTTTCGAATTGTGTGTTGAATTTAGAAATTGTGTTTTGAATTTATGAATTGGATTTGATCATCAGCTCATTAGCAGAGACTGAAAGACCTGTAATGGCTGTGACAGACAAAGGAGACATCCAAAACATGCAGTGTTAGTGGTCCTCCAGGAACGTGGTTGAGAAACACTACCCTAATTCATTTGAAAGTGTTACCCTCCAGAGTGACAGCTATGAAGGGATTAGGGAATAGGAATGATCCCTCCCAAATGAAATGCAATGTACGACACTTAACAGGAAGACTGAAAAGGGTCTTGGGAGTTTGAAGTGTATCAAGTGTACCCTTGGAAATCCTTCATTCTGAAGAGCCCTTCAAAGTGTCCAGTTTTGAGTACTTCTGTTTGGAATGAGACTTCAATATGGTAGCCATCATTGATTTCAGTCTGAAATACAAGGTCTATGCAGAGGTGAGTAGTAACAAATTACATTTACGCAGGTAAAATTTTGGGAAAACATGTATTTTTAGAGCACATTTCAATTTTAATCTTACGTTTCGAAAAAAAAAAAATTACTTTTACTTGACTACATTTGGTGATTTTTTTTTTTCCTCCATTACTGTCAAATGGTATTAAATATAATATTTTTTTAAATCTAATTAGTTCATATTAATAATTTGCAAATCTTGTACAGTGCCATATTGGAGAGGCTGCTATAGAAGCACATCTCCCATTTCCGTTTAGCACATACATGGGTCGCGCCTGTAATTTAAAGACAATGACTGAAGCTGAGGAGGAGATGCAAGTTTATCAAAGGCAAATCACCAGTGTTTTTGCAAAAACAGGTTATGTGATTTCAATGTGGCCATCACACACGAAAGAGGCATGTGAAAGCTAAGTCTAAGCTAAGTTTGAAATTTGGGGTTTTCACCTCTTATCAATCAGATCAAAAGTAACTAGAAGCTAGCTACTTCAGTAGTTTTTTTTTATCTGATACTTTTTACTCTCACTTATTTTACTGTTAGACCCAATCCCAATTCTACCTCTTAGCCCTTCCCCTTACCGCTACCCCTCGTTTTGCGTGTTCCCACGAAGGGGTAGGGGTGTCCCAATTCTCTTTAGCTTGAAGGCGTAGGGCTAAGGGCAAGTAGTAGATACCCCTTCGAATGAAGATTTTGCAGGATCACACTCGAAACCAAAGGTAAATAAATATTTTGAGAATACACCAGCTACAGCTGCACCCGGAAGTAAGGAGTAAGTAAAGTCATTATTACAAATTTTTACAACAAACAAGCAAATGTTTTAATATCTTCATAACCGCATTGGTGTTTTACTGTCATGCTATTTAAAAAAAAAAAAATCTAAAATGAAACCAGCTGGATTTCGCGATCTATAATCCATAATAATAACTCCTGTAAAGCAGTCCCAGAGCATTCTGTCACTCGATGACACTCTGTCAGAAAAGTCCAGTGGCTGGAAATGCGCTTTTACAGTGTCTGCTATAATGTTAATATTGTTTTGGTGTGTTTACATAGATGAATATGGCCACGGTGTAAATGCACAGTATAGTTACGATCTTGTTGCCACATTAGATCGTTATGATAACGCAATATTTGCCTTCATTGATTTCCTGAAGATAAATACCAAAAAATAACACAACTGGAATAACTACAGCAGTCGCGATCGTCTGATCCAACTCAATCTCACGGCAATTCGTAACTTTTTGATTTAGTGGCTAATTCGTATGAATTCGTACGATCTAATTTGTACAATTTAGTACGATTTACTCATCCCCAATGACGGTTGGGTTTAGGGGTGGGGTTAGGTGCCACGCCTCTTTTTTAAAATCATACAATTTCGTATGACTGAACTCCACGCCACTAAACTGACAAAATGTAAAATACTTACGTTTTCTCGTGAGATTAGGCTGTCTGATCTCATATGAAGCAAGGGATCACGAAGACATATGATGACGTCTACAGGTGCTGTAGTGCTGTCCCAATTCTTAGGTGTAAATTTTGAAGCCCTTCCACTTAACACTTGTTTTTAAGGGCAGAGGGGAGGAGGGTACGAAAATAGTATTGGGATTAAGCCTTACTCTCACTTTTTACTTTACCCTCCCAACAGTTTTAACATTGGTGCTATAAGGTCTTCCTAGGATGTGACATGATCTATCAGTGAAGTTTTATTTAGTCTTACCTTTTATCCTCTACAGCTCTACCATCTTCTCCCAGCTCCTGGGGCTGGTAGGATGAAGGCAGATAGAGATGCAATGATGGGGTTAGGTTGAGGTCCTCAGTAAAAGGTTGAGATGTATCTTGATGGACTTTATGGTCATCTTTTCTTCTCCAGATAATCTCGCACATTGGAGTTTCTTCATAAAGAAAGAAATTATCGACAATTAGTGTGTGAGAAATGGACTATGAGAATGATCCTTAAAGTCAACAAGAAGTTACAGAAAATTTTATTTCAATATTGATGTACAGTACTTCCAATTGAAAATACTTTTTGAGTGAGAGGCGGGGTGTTTTCTGTGCATCATTCCCTTATAGTAAACTAACAGAGAGAGAGATGTGGTCAAGAATGTTGTGGCTGAAGCCATCAAACTAATATCAACAGAGAACGACCACTACTCCAAACACGAAAGAGAATGGTCAGATTTTGGTTGAAGATTACCACAACTTTTTTCAGGTAATTAATTTGCACAATTTCATTATTCACCTTAAAACAAACAACGTGCGCAAGCAACGTAAACATTGTACATTTTAATTTTACAGGTTTTTTTTTTTTTTTTACATTTTCTAACTTGTTTTGGTCTTGTCAGCCCTTGACACTATTTATTCTGAGGAGAACATAGCAACAACATTCTTCTGCTAGCTTATAACCAAGACCTATAAGCTGACATAAACAATTTATTCAATCTCATGGTAACAGGTCAATGACTATACTTGTTTCACACAGTGTACTCTCATTGAACTCTCAGTGTGTCTTGGCTCAACGAAAAACCTTTGAATCTTGCTAGAAATTAGTTTCTGTATGTGTTTTTGGAACATTATCTTCTAGTTTGTTGTCAGCTATTTAATTGCATTTTTTAATAGATAGCATAATTTAAATCCAATGAACATTTCTGAATTGAAGGGTTTGATCTACACTATAAAAAGGCTGACATATTCATTCATTCATTCAATTTCCTTCAGCTTAGTCCCTTTATTCATCACAGAAGAATGAACTACCAACTTTTCCAGCATATGTTAGACACAGTGGATGCCTTTCCAGCTGTAACCCAGTACTGGGAAACATCCATACACTCTCATTCACACACATACACTACGGACAATTTAGTTCATCCAATTCACCTGTACTGTATGTCTTTAGACTGTGGGGGAAACTGGGCCACCCGGAGTAAACCAGCGACAACAAAGGGAGAACATGCAAACTCCACACAGAATTGCCAGCTGGCCCAGCCGGAACTCGAACCACCAACCTTCTTGCTGTGAGGCGACAGTGCTAACCACTGAGGTCTGACATATTTTTATACTAAATTTTCTTAATTCATAATCTTCACTTACTTACTTAATACCTTAATTATCGAATTAACCTCAACCTTGCTTTGATGTTAAGTTTAACACTTGCTATTGGTTTCCATAATTGTATAATTACAATTGGTAATGCCATAGCAAATATATACATTATGGACAAAAACCAAACATATTTTTTAGTTTTGATCACAAGTGAATGCTAAGCAAACTATGAATCATTTTATTTTTTGGTCTCCACCAAATGAACTCAAAAGTGAAAGAAAAGATGTGAACAAATGCTTGATTCAGTTTAGAGATGCTAGCGGTTTTAAATTGTGGCTTCCCAGCGGGCCTTGATTTGAAAACAACACAAAAAACACATCAAAAGTGCTAATCGATTTGATGGCAAAACCTTGACGTCCATGTGACATTTACACATTGATGCCTTTTTGACCACCAAAATAAAGACACTAAAGTATTATTTTATAATTATATAAAGTATATCATGTAATATTATTTATTACATGATAAAAAAAGTAAAGTATTCATCTGAAAGCTTGACAAATTTACACTGGATTTTGTATCCCTACAGTGCAGGTTGACACCAAGTTGACATTGAATTGACAGGATTGTCCTGTATTTGATTTTTATGGCCCTATCATACACCCGGCGCAATAAGGTGCAAGACGTGTTTGCCGCAATTCGTTGCTATTTGCAGACCAACCCAACCCTAATTTTTCCGTTTGTGCCACGTTGTTTAAATAGTAAATAGTAAAAACATTGCTTAATACACACAGGATGTACAGCAATACACAAATATCTTTAAAAATGAAAAAGAATTAAAGGATTAAAATGTTACAAAATTATTGTTTTCTACATAAATATAAAAAACCACTGCCTGCATGCCTTCTTCATCTCAGGGGGCTTTTTCAGTTTATTCATGACAACTTGCTTTTGTATAATGTTACTATTATTATTATTATTATTATTATTATTATTATTATTATTATTATTATTATTTATTATATTCATATTTATATTTGTTGAAATAAAAACAAGTTTAGATTTGTCCACCTGTCGGGTTTTGGACCATATGGGGCATAGAACGTGTGTTTGAATGTGACTCTTTTTTGCGCATACTTCTTTATTATTGTTTATTCATTCATTTGCTGGAAATTAGAACTGAATTTAGAAAAAAATGTGAAACAAATCTTTGTGTTTACCAAACAAAAATTAAATACGTAGGCTAATGGATGACTTCAGTGGAGTGAGTACAACTCCATTTCCATATCTATGAAAGTAAAGGAGTAAAGTAAAGAGTTAAAGTAAAGTAAAGAGAAAGTAAAGTCTGCCATGTAAATAGCTTCATGGCGCAATGCAACTGCCTCTTAAAGGAAATGGGAGATGAGACTCTGATTGGTTTAATGCATGTTATACTCAAAACATACCCCTAACTCATTACGTGAATAAGCACAACCCTGTTAGACCATGTGCCGCGGCACTTAAAATAACAAAAGTGGGTTCAGACACCATGCACCATGTGCTTTAGACTTTGTGCCTAGATCATTAAAATAGAGCCCTCTACTAATAATAACAACTACTTTTTGTTATGTTGAGATCATAATGAAATAAGGTAGCGATCATGAGAAATCGCCTCTTAGGACTTTCATTATTTGATGTTTTGACATAAAGGTAGTCAGTTGACATCAAATCAATTTGCATTTGTGATGTGTTTTTCAATATCATTTCCGTATCAGCTGTGTTAATAGCAGTACCTGGTGTGCTTAGTGCTCGTCGCCTCATCTCCAGCGGGGCAGTGGAAGGCCTGGGGGTTAAATCCAGTGGGACTCTCTGTCTGTGTACACTGCTTCTTGCCCTCTCTTTCTTCTCTGTTCTTTTTATCGCTATGTATGTTTCCAACACCTTCAGCTCGCTTTCTGTTTCAGCACAGTCTCTACTGCGCTGCTGTCCTCGAGCAGAAGTGGAATGAGGCCTGTCTTTCTCATCTTTATGGGGTGATGATGTGGAGCAGTTGGAGGGTCGTGGTGACAGGACACATCGCACTCCACATGCTGTGAAAACACAAAAGCTGATCTTGATTAATAGGGTTTAAACGGCTTTAACTGCAGCTGCTGCCAGCAACAGCTGAATCATGGTAAAGTATGAGGTATATTATTGTTAAGCAGATGCATAATTATCAGGATAAATAGTGTTGTTGTCATAAAGTTTGGTGTTTCTTAATAAGAAAGTAAAGAAAAATTGAGAAGTCATTGAGTTACTAAAACAATGTACATCCATATTCATATATTAATTTAGCATATTTTTTTACAAAATTTCAGACACTGGTTTGGAAAAAAAACTAGCTAGAGTACAGAGACTTAAAGGAGACGTGAAATAGATGACTTTTCAAGCTAACCCATATAATATAATATAATATAATATAATATAATATAACTGGGTTGTGGCTGGAAGGGCATCCGCTGTGTAAAACATATGCCAGAGTAGTTAGTGGTTCATTCCTCCGTGGTGACTCTCTGATAAATTAGGGACCAAGCTGAAGTAAAACTTCAACTTGTTCCCATTTTTAGTTTATTCCCTTGGCACCTCCTTGTTTCATTGATTGTGTTCACCTGTGTCTTGTTTAGTTACCCATGTGTTTATATCCCCTCATTTTTTTCAATTCTTTGACTCTTGCTGGGTCCCAATTTGCATACTATCCATCCTAAATAGTATTCTAAACTAGAATTAGTATGTCCCAAACCGTATGTTAAAAAGGGTATGCCAAAGGTTCCCGGATGGTTTACTATTACAAAATTTGAAGTGTAGAAGTGTCCATACTCTAATCACTAATATTGCCTGCAGTAACATTGCTTGTTGGACATGAATTTGATTAGAACTACAAACTCGGGTGAAAAGTATAAACAAACTACAAACATGGTGCACACGCGAGACCAACCATCAAGTAGAGAGGCTTCAGTAAAGTCTAGCCAACTGGAACATATTTAAACTGCTTTTTCCATGTTATATTTCATCCGCATCACCAATGTGAACGTATATCAAGATGTGTTTGGACCCTTGAGATATCAGGGACTAATTTGAAGAAAAATGAATGAATAATGAACATTTAGTTTGTCCTTTGTTATTTGACCTGTGTTACATTCTGTTCCATTTGTTCCCATTTTTAGTTTATTCCCTTGGTTACTCCGTGTTTCATTGATTGTGTTCACCTGTGTCTTGTTTGGTTACCTATGTGTTATATCCCCTCATGTCCTTCAATTCGTTGGCTGTATCTGAAATCACCCCATATACTCTCACTCACTATTCCATACATTAGTGCACCAATACAGTATACTCTACTTAATAGAGTGAATGAAAATAAGTGAGTGAATAAGAGTTTTGCTTTGCTCTGTTTGATTTTTGTTTTGCTCTTGATAAATCCGTATTATTTTATTTTTTTATTATTTATGTAAAATAAGTTATTTCTGCATTTAGATGCTCCTTTCCACAGGCCCTGCTGTGACTGTAATATAATATAATATAATATAATATAATATAATATAATACAATATAATATAATATAATATAATATAATATAATATAATTTTATATAATATAATATAATATAATATAATATAATATAATATAATATAATATAATATAATTTTATATAATATAATATAATATAATATAATATAATATAATATAATATAATATAATATAATATAATATAATGGACATTTTTCCCAGTACTGGGTGTCAGCTGGAAGGGCATCTGCTGTGCCAAACATATACCAGAATAGTTGGTGGTTCATTCCGCTTGGGCGAATCCTGATAAATTAGGGACTAAGTTAAAGGAAAATTAATAAATAATGGACATTTAGTTTGTCCTTTGTTATTTGACCTATATTATATGCTGTTCAATTTGTTCCCATTTTTAGTTTTTTCCCTTGGCTACTCCTTGTTTCATTGATTGTGTTCACCTGTGTCTTGTTTAGTTAATCATGTGTTTATATCCCCTCATTTCCTTCAATTCTTTGGCTGTTGCTGCATCTCAATTTGCATACTATCCATCCTAAATAATATTTGAAAATAGAATTAATATGTCCCAAACCATAGAATGTTAGAACGAGTATGCCAAGGTTCCTGGATGGTTTACTATTTCCGGTAAAAATTGTGTAGAAGCAAAACGTGTAGAAGCATCCATACTCTAACTGCTAACTACAACCTCGAGTAAAAAGTAAAAACAAACTACAAACATGGCGGACACGTGAGATCAACTGTCAAGTAGAGAGACTTCTATAAAGTTTGAATGACTGTTAATCAATATCTAGCCAATTGGAACATATTTAAACCTCATTTTCTATGTTATATTTCATCTGCAACATGACCCTGTTGTGACTATAATATAATATAATCTACTGTGTACATTTATATTTCATATTTAACCTTTTATTTACATTTTAGATTAGATAACTAGACAATGAGTTACCCATAAGCAGAGCTTTTTTGGCTGCTAATGACTTCCTGGAGTTTATTTCCGAGGAGTCCCTTGAGTCTTTTAGGACCTTCCCCTGAAGCATGCCGTTACTATAGGCACCAGTGTTTGGAGAGGATGATCCATGTTGATGTGTTGGGAATGTTTTAAGAGCTGGGACTGCTGTCTGGTTTGTGACCTGAAGCTTCAGTCTTTGTTTTAGCATGGAGTTCCATGCCATTGAGCCTGTTGTTCTGACAGATCCTGTGTGGTCTATAAAACTTCTCACGGGACAGAAATGCATCGCGTGGCTGTACCCGTTTTAGTTCATGGGTCAACATTTGACGTCATTGCTTATAAGTTACACCTAGAGAATGTAAGAGAGAAAACAAACAAAGTCATTTATGAACATAAATCTTACTGTAATGCGCTGTTATGTTTCACCTTTTGAATGAACAAGATACTTATGCCTTTAAGGACATATTTCTCTAAAAGGCTATACCAGAGTTGAAGTAATATGTTCTGCTTAAACTCAGCTTTTTCTCAGCTTTATTAATAATGACTTGATTATTTATACGATAAAAAGTAAATAAAGATGATGCAACCAAACGGGATGAAAATACATCTAATTTTAAGCATGATTTTATCATTAACATACAATTTATCAAAGTGAACACACTGATGTGGTGAAAGGAAATTGAATAAGATGTTTTGTTTTGTTTTAGAGTAGAAAAAAACCTTTGTTTAAGCAAAACTGAACAAAAAATAAGAGATGGGAGGACATTTCTTTTTTCTATGTTCATTCACAAAACTTTTGCAAGCAAAATATTATGAGATGGTTCAATGCTGAAAGACTGTTTCAATGCTGTTGTTAACA
>NC_079442.1:19785503-19858003 GCF_903798145.1 Danio aesculapii | reverse complement strand
TGTTTACTTGTTACTACACCTGTACGCATCGCAAAAGTCCAGCATCTTCACATTGGCTTTAGTCTTGACTAGTGCAATTGAATGACTTTTGTCCTGGGAGCCCTGTAGAAATATGACGGCGCTAGTGACGCATGCTCTGGGTCTGTATGCGATATCTAGTGTATATGTGTAGCTGAAACGGATTCACCCTGCTTTGAGTGAATTCAATGGAATTTCAATGAAATGGAATTTTAAAATTACTTGATCTGTGTAATCTGTTTATATTCAGTGAGCATATCTGTAATGTATCGAGGTCCTAGGCCACTTAGTGATTTATAGACAAGTAATAATAATTTTCTGAATGTAACTGGGAGCCAGTAAAAAGACCTGAGGAGAGATGTGATCTGCTCTGATTTTCTGGTTCTGTTCAGTATTCTGCAAACACATTCTGGGTGAGCTGCAACTGTCTGTCTTTTTGGGAAAGCCAGTGAGGAATCCATTACAGTAATCCACCCTGATGGTGATAAAAGAGTGAACAAGTCTCTCTAAGTCCTCACTGGAAACACTCAAAGTTTTTTATGATGATAGTATGCTGATTTATTGACTGCTAATATCTGACTCCAGAATCACACCAAGATTCTTGACCTTATTTTTTGTTGTTTGGCCTTGAGAAACTCATCTCTATTCTCAAATGTAATGACTTCAGTTTTTCTTTAACTGAAGGAAGTTTTGGAAAATCCAGCTGTTAATATCATCATTGCATTGGCAGAGGGTATCAATGGGGCTGTAGACATTCGACAATAAAGCTAAGTAGATCTGAGTGATTTGTGGTTCATTCTCATTATTTGGCTCAGTGGGAGCATATAAAGGTTGAACAGGAGAAGTGCCAGAATGAAAACTTGTGGGATTCCACTTGTCGTGTCCATCTTGACCTTTGGTCACCTATACTGACATAGCAATCTCTCCCTTCAAGGTAAGATCTGAACCATTTGAGGACCACCTCACAGACAGCCAAACAGTTTTCCAGCCATGATGGTGAAGGGGGGTTGATGTCATGAATGAAAGTGAATGGGGAGGGGGGGTCTCCCTGCCGCCCCCAAATCCACCACTGTCTGGATGCATCCACAGAGCAGTGCCCATGTGAATATGGTATGATGAACTTATGTCGTAATAGTTCTTGTTTACATGCAATGTAGAAAACTAGTACAGCTGCTAAATCCTTGGCCAGAGAGAGTATGGATGTGTTGATGTCAGCATAAGCAGTTTTCCTATTGCCATTGCTAAATTACATTTTAGATATTAAACCAGAAATTTCATTTTTAAACAATTACAACATTTATTTTATGATATTATTACAATATCTACTACATATTGGACTTCATATTGGGTCTCGAGTACATGACAACTGGAAAACAATAATTGACTGCAGTGCTTTAGCTCGTAGTGTTTATTTTAAAAATTACATCGACACCTATTAACCTGACATGGATAATACAGTGTTTTTAGTAATTTTTGCAGATTCATGTCAACAGGGATCATTTCTGCAATGTTGCCTGTAAATGAACCTTAAAGAAATGGAAAGCAAAACCAATATTGTTTGAGCGTACCCTAAGATTTGGGTTCTAAAATGTCAAAAGAAAATTCTGATTATCAATTCAAGATCGTTTTAAACATTATAAAGAATGTTAAACAATACCTCCCCAAGACAACTGAATTGTAGCTGTTTTTATGCTTTGCACGCATCCATATGCTCACCATATACTGTCAAAACATTTGCCTTGATTTGACAAAATACAGAGAATTGCTTTGACATCATACTACACTGAATTACATTCAGCTTTCAATCAGAAGCGTTTTTTTTTTAGAAAGTCTGGCAATGTATCCTGTGATCTCGAGAATAGGGGGAAATACATAGAGAAGGGCCCTCATTAGACCATTCCCATGCTCCTACCAAATACACACCATCTGTAAATCCTTAAATTATCCATCAACTAAAGACATACATACATTGTCTTTCATGTGGCCCAACCCTGAGAAGGGATTGTTCCTGAAAACCCCACCGGTTCCTTTGAGATACTTGTAGGAAGATTTCCTCACAGGCTTTAAATTTGTTGAATAAGTTTGCACTCTTACCTGCCAATAAGTTGCGGTCAGAGGTGGTTCTGTATAAAACTCCAGTTTAAAAGTGAAGATGTGTCATTGTTGAAGGCTTGGCCATCTTTGGAGTCTCCTTAGGAACTTTCTGGTTTAATGTGTGATTTGTTTGGCGTCAAGTCTGGTGGCAAAGGTGAACGAGCAAGACCCATTATGTCACCAATGGATACAACAACAAAACCTTATATGTGCTCGATGTAATTATGTGTTTCAGTGTTAAATCAGGGCAGTGTTTCAGATCAGAATGTTCAGCATTTCCATGAGTTCACAAATGAACCTGTTCCAGACAACTGTGCTGCGTGATTGATCCATACATCTGTACTCCACATTCTGTGCATGCTGTCATTCGAAAGTTTCAGCAAACACCATTTAAACATTGTGAAACACATCGCATATGGATTAACATTCTGCCCGCGCTCCCTCCCAGCCTCCCGCCCATTGTTAAACTGTCAGGGCATGATGATGGCTGCTAGCGAAAGAAAAGCATGTTTTAGATTTATAAGCATGTGTGTTCATTCCAACAGCATGTACCTTCCATTCCAATAACAATATACTGCTTTGTCCATCTATTACAATACATGTAAGGGGTCTGATTTTGAGTGTTTTCAGATATTCTGAGTCTCATTTATTCACCAACTGTTTGCTTATCTGTCTGTCTTTATAAAATTGGCCAATGCATGCAATGACTTTAAGTTTTAGCTTTTTAAGCATAATGTAATTGCCCTGTCTGATGGGTTGTAGAGTGAGGAAAATGTGTTTTTGTCATTTGAACCTTTCTGGAAATAGATGTTTTCATTCTTTCATCCCTCAAATGAAAATACAAGGATAATATATATCATTTAAACTAGATTTTGACTTAAGAAAGTCCGATTGGAAAGTTTAAAGAGAGTTTGGAAGTTTGTTAGTAGCTTGGAGTGTTAATAAGTAGCAGTTGTAAGAGCTTTATATTGTATTTTTGTATTAGCATTGCTAGCATGCCCACAAGTCCAAAGACGTGCGCTATAGGTGAATTGGGTATGCTAAAAAATTGACCGTAGTGTGAATGAGTGTGTATGGGTGTTTCCCAGTGATGGGTTGCAGGTGGAAGGTCATCCGCTACGCAAAACATATGCTGGATAAGTTAGCAGTTGATTCCGCTGTGGCGACCCCAGATTAATAATGGGACTAAGCCGAAAAGAAAATGAATGAATTGCTAGCATGTTAAGCGCATTGTTAGTTTGTTACTATTGTTCATCACATATTGCTAAAACATGCTGTTAGCATTAAGTACATATTGCTAGCACGTTTTAACAATATGCATGTTGCAGGGATGTTTATATAAAATGTTGCTGTGTGAGCGACTATTGGCATGTTGTAGCATTTTCTCATATGTTTATTGGTACCAATATCGCAGATGGCAAGCACTTTTGAGCCAATTCTGACTAAAATGCGGCACTGTGGGTTCATTCTCTGCATTGGTGAGAAAATAATGGGCCAAAGCTTTGCCAACTTTTTACAAAACCCTTCTTGCTGACTGGCACATTTTCCTTGATGAGCCAGTTCCAGCTCGAAGGTGTTTTATGTTGTTGGTGCCAACAGCTTAGTGGTTAAGTGCTCACGGTGACCCGAGTTTGATTCCCAGCATGAGGTCTTGCCGACTCTTCCCCTCTTTCTGGTCCCAATACTTTCCTATTTGTAACCTCAACTGTCCTATCCCAATTAAAGGTGAAAACCCCCTAAAAATAATTTTGTTCAGCAGGTCCGTACTCGGTTTAGTCATTGCCATGATGTGTCCCCTATCGGTGTAGTTGTATGTCTCCACCTTTGACCCAAGATCTTTTTGCTGTGACAGATCCACTTTGGGTTTAGTGGCTACCTTCAGCCCAAGTTTGGACTGTCACAGTTTGGCCACTGTCAGAATGAAGATGCTCAGACAAAATTTTGGCGGCTGAAGTGTCAGGTATTTGATTAAGCATGCTCCCTCTCCCAACTACAAAGCATTCACTCACCAAAAAAGTTGTTCTACTAAGGTTAAAGTTAAATATTTTGCTTATGTCTAAAAATGTTTGATGATTAGTTGCAGGTACCATAATGTTTGTGTCCACAGTAAAAATGGTGTACACATCTGATGATCTTACACCTATTCATAAGCCTGTGATGATGAGTTTTAATATGTGTAGATCTTGGTGTTTGTTTGTTAT
The DNA here is from genome assembly GCF_903798145.1 of Danio aesculapii. NCBI lineage: Eukaryota > Metazoa > Chordata > Actinopteri > Cypriniformes > Danionidae > Danio > Danio aesculapii. Next base: position 19,853,690 of record NC_079442.1, on the reverse strand, counting down.
AGCAAAACATCACAGCTAGTATTCGCATGGGCGTTATGATAAAAACAGCACAAACGTACACCTACGCTTGGATTCATACTGCATTTTGTTTTTCTTTTCTCTTCTTACTGCGTTGTCAATGAATAATTGTCTATAGTGTAATGGAATCCCCCAGATGAAGGCAAGGCAGTATAATCTGTCAGATAGCAGCCCTTTTCACACATACTGTACAGAACTTTCCGGAAAATTGCCTGTAAGGGATCATGTGTGAGCAGGCCCTTTTTGAAAATAGCGGTAAATTCATTTGGGCAATTTTCTGGAAAGATAAGTTGTAACATTACCGGCAATTTGCCGGAATGCTGCGTTGTCTGAACGCAGAAGGAAAATTGCTGGAAAGAGTGCATTCACGATTAGAATGTGCTAACGTGAGAACCAGTCATAACATTCAGACGCATTCACTTTCACGCTGTTTGCGAAAATAAAAGCCTTTGAATATTTATATTTATAATATCAAGATACATTTAGCTGCTAGATGTTAGTCAGATAACACTTCTATGTTCATTATAAATGCCAACTGTGGAAAAAATTATTGATAAAATGCTTATGATAAACCACTGTTTGTTTACCTTCAAGCTCTGCTTCAGTTGCTTGACGCGTGTGCATGTGAAGCAGCCAGTGTGCACCAGCACACACACACACATTATGTACCATCAACCATCAACAAAAGCTTTACCCCTTCTATGATTACAAATACAAGCACAGCCATTTAGAGGTCATTTCCTTTTTTGAATTTATCAGTAAAGTCATTCCGGTAATTTTCCGAGTATTTACCTGTATCACTGTGTGAAAGGGGCTATTTACTGTGCCAGATCTGGCCCAAAGACCAAGCTGGATGTTAGCTAGATCTGTCTGATATTGTCTGCACCAGACTTGGGCCGCATAAAACCATACATTTTTTAACTAGAAATGGGCCAGATCTGGGCCGGATCTAAATGTATGTTGGTTTCTAGTGTGTGCTGGTTTTGGGCAGAGGGCTGAGGCGTATAGTGGGCCGGAACATATGCCAAGTTATAGCCCAGAGATGGGTCAGATAGTTTTTTGCTATCTCGGATGTTGCTGGATTAGAAACTATTAGAATATAAATGTCATATTTCTCGTTAATAAGTAGGCTACACTTTTTAAGTATGTTTTCATGTGTTTTATTTTATAAACTACCAATACCTTGGCCTCAAATTTTCAAAAAAGAATATTATCATTTAAAGAATACCTTTGTTTTGGGGTCTCCAACAACAGGCTGATATGTAATGTCAAAAAAACAACATTTTCATTGTCTTAAGGCAATCAGTTTCCTCAATTGGTTTGAGTTCCCTATTGGGTTTTACAGTGTAAATGTAATAAATTAAAGTGTTACATAAAGAGAAATACTGTATATTTTTCTTTCAAACGTCTTTCTCACTATGCTCATTGTTTAATGCCAACATTCCCACCATTAGCCATCTATAACATGAGCATTATAAATTGAACGTCTCAGCACATTATGCACTTACACTTCATCCATCAACAGACAGGGGTCAAGTTTTGGCTTTACATCCAAGAACTTATTCTTTTCTTCAAACATCTGTTGATTTTCACATATGGAGACAGTCTTGCTGCTATATAAACATGCTATCATGTGTATTAGCAGTACCATGTTGCACTGAAACAGATAACAGCTCCCTAAGTCCTTAAGCAATCTTCCTTATTATTTTTTTAGCTGTAAAATATGATAACACTCATTCTCTTTTAATTTGATTTGCTTGGTGCTGTGCTTGTGTTGGATAATATCAATAAGAGCCCAGTATTGCACAGCTTATGTGCACTGTGTCTCTTTCTTCCTCTACATTTCAGGTGGATCAAAGAAGACAGCTGGCGATAGAAGTCTCAGGGTGAGGAATGCAGCGAACGCTTTCTTTATCGACTTAAATGTCCTCTCAAACAAACAGTTCAGTGGTGTAGAAATGTAAGCAGCACATGTTACAGCCCAAGGCTTAAGATATATGTTACTTATGAATGTCCATTTCATTTTTTAACACTCAGTTTGAGTTCCAAAGCATATCAACTGACAACCAGGAAGAGAACAACCAGTATTTTCAAGCTCAGAAAGGAGCTTGCAACATAAACAGGAAACACTGTCCTATACAATTTGAAACATACTCATTAAAGGATTAAAGTATCCTGAATGGGTCCTAGCAGGCCACCGCGGAGGTTAAATTTAACACAAAAGAGTCCTGTGATTTTACTCATATTATATAAAAAAATATTTTTACAAACATACATACAGAAGTCTGAGTTATTAAACCCCCTGAATTATTAGGGGGTTTTATTAGTAATTATTAGTAATTAGGCAATTTATTGTATAACGATGGTTTGTTCTGTAGACTATCGAAAAGATATAGCTTAATGGGGCTAATAATGTTGACTATAATATAGTTTTTAAAAATTAATAACTCCTTTTATTCTATCTGAAATAAAACAAATAAGACTTTCTCCAGAAGAAAAAATATTATCAGATATACAGCGAAAATTTCCTTGCATTTGGGAAATATTTAAAAAAGAAAAAAATTCAAAGGGGGGTTAACAATTCTGATTTCAACTGTAATTATACATTTACTGTACTTTTTTTACTGATTTAATTTTTTCTTTTAAGTTGATTATATGATCATTTTAATTTAGCTGATTTTTTTATTGTTATGTTTATAAATATTAAATATGACCCTGGATCATTAAACCAAAATGTCTAATGCAGTGGTGAGTCAGATAGATTCTAGATCAGGGGTACTCAACCCTGTGTCTGGAGATCTCGCTGCAGAATTTAGCTCAAACTCTGATCAAACACAGCTAAACCAATTAAGTAAGACCTGAATAGCACTTGATAATTACAGGCAGGTTGTAACTGAAATCTGCAGAAAGGTATATTTCCAAGAACAGGGTTGGTCACCCATGATAGATCAGTGGTCTCAAACTCAATTTCTGGAGTGCTGCAGCTCTACATAGTTTAGCTCCAACCACCTCTAACTCACTCCTGCTTAGTAGTCTCTAGTAGTCTTGAAAACCTTGATTATTTGGATCAGCTGTGTTTGATTGGTGTTGGAGCAAAACTGTGCAGAGCTGCGCCCCTCCAGGAAACGAGTTTAAGATCCATGATCTAGATAGATGACATCTGGGTAATCACTAGGGGTGGGAATTTTTAGGGATTTCACAATCATATCCACTTGCAATTCTGGGGGTTCCAAAACAATTCCTAACTTCCATTTTTCCTATTTATTCTGCTGTACATTTAGATCTTTACAGCATTACATTTTAATCAGAATGACAGGTTCAATGCTTCTGTTTAATCATTCGAACCTCTGTATGACGGTACTGTAACTTTTAGGAATTAGTTGAATCAACAAGCTCTGAATGTAAAAAAGCCAAATACAATATGCAGTTATGGAAAACAAATATATTCCATAAAACATTTGTATTAATTTTCCAAAAAAAGTGCATCACAATTTTATAAAATTAAGAAAATGTAAAAAATAAAATAAAATACTACAACTGTTACTACTACTACTACTACTACTACTAATAATAATAATAATAATAAAGAAAATAAATAATACAAAAAAGTCATCTTAAAAAATCTTATGGAAAATTCTTAAAGAAGTCAAAATGATTGGCTCTTTTGTGAAAAGATAAATATTTTCCAAATATGTTCCATGTACTGTTTAACAGAGAGAAGATTTTTCTCAACACATTTTAAACATAATAGTTTTAATAACTAATTTCTACTAACTAATTTATTTTGTCTTTGGCATGATGACAGTAAGTAAGTATGTAAGTATGATAACATTTTACAAGTTGTTTTGCTTCAGTGGTTCAGTGGTGTTTGATGTAACCCTCTTTCCAAATTTTAATAAGTGCGCAGCTCTTTTCTTGAGACCCCACAACCCTGCGACCTGTCATGATGGGATGTTATTTAGATGTTATAAAAGTGATGGCTGCAGAAACAAATTGCAAAGCGGACTGGGATCTCATTGCTTACACATATCAAAAAGATGTTGAATCACAAAGGGACCCACAAAAGAACTATACTCAGACGACCTCCAGAGATGTTCTGAGTACATTTCACTTTTGAGTCTTCGCTGAGGCCAGCTTCCAGCCTCCGCCACTGAGACTGCAGCTCTGCACAAGACGTTTGGCCAGCGGAGAAATTAAAATGATCGTGCCCAACTGAGCCTGGTTTCTTATAAGGTTTTTTTTCTTCACTTCCGCCATTAGTGAAGTTTTTTTTTTCCTCTCCGCTGTCGCCACTGGCTTGCATGGTTCGGGATCTGTAGAGCTGCGCATCGTTGGATTTGCCCTTCAATATTTGGACTCTCAGTAGTGATTATTAAACCACACTGAACTGAGCTCAACTGAACTGAACTTGAACACTACAAACTGAACTACACTGTTCCTATTTACTGTGACCTTTTATGTGAAGCTGCTTTGACACAATCTACATTGTATAAGCGCTATACAAATAAAGGTGAATTGAATTGAATTGAATTGAATTGAGTCAATTCAGGGTCAATTCAGAGTCAATTCTCCCCACTCACAGTCAGAGCAATCACCCCGATCAGTTACCTGAATTCTCCAGCTCCATATAATCCCTCACCGTCCCTCACTCAGTGTCCGGCCTTGTCGTACGACAGAAGGACAAACTCTCTCAAGGGCAGTTAATCTAAGTCGTTCAAGTTATACTTACTTCAAGTTATGGTCTTGGTTCCCTCCTGGTCTCAGCTGGTTGTTTGTATTCCGATACCTTTGTATACCTGGCTTCATCTCCTCCTCCGGTCTCTCTGAATCATCTGGTCCACTTCATTGCAGCATGAAGCTTTTTGTTTATTGGTACCATTGTTGAGATTTATATGCTGATTCTAGATGAACTTGAGTCATTATTAATAATTAGTAAATGGGACATTCTACCAGAAACATACATTTTCGCTTATAAAAAACGTGACAGGGCCTGACCTTTAAGCTTGCCGTCCTTAAAAAATCATACAAAACATGCATAAAATCATAAAATTCAATGATAGAACGCATCCTTGATCACTGTCAGCTTCTCCTCCATCAAATGATGTCACTTCCAAGCCTTAAAGGTGTATTGGGTGCATTTATCTTAAATTTAATGCTAATGTGACAGGACTGACAGAAACAATCAATGTTTATCCTGCAAAAACATCACATTTCGGAAGTCTAATACTTTAAAATAGCACTTTCGCCTCACAGCAAGTAGGTCGCTGGTTCGAGTCCCGGCTGGGTCAGTTGGCATTTCTGTGCGGAGTTTACATGTTCTCCTTGTGTTCTCGTAGGTTTCCTCAAGGTGCTCCGGTTTCCCCCACAGTTCAAAGACATGCTCTTTAAGTGATTTGGATTAAATTGGCCGTAGTGTATGAGTGTGTGTGGTAGTTGGCTGGATGCGCATCTGCTGCGTAAAACATATGCAAACAGAGTAATTGGTGATTCATTCTGCTGTGGCAACCCCTGATAAATCAAGGACTAAGCTGAAGGAAAATGAATGAATGAATAATACTTTGAAATCATGATTAACATCAATATTAAATAACAAATGTGAGCTTTTAAGTCTACAGATACTCCTGTTATCACACATTCTGTTAACACAGTGAAAGTAAATTCATGTTTCTCTCACATTCAGAACCCCATTTATCTGTATAACATCCTTTGGATCATTACATGCAGATCCAGCTTTCAAACATGTGAGGTTTATTATGAGAGATGCATTTTATTTTTGAGTAGTGTTGAAAATGAAGTGGCTGTCTTTGGCTAAGTGGAACACATTTAATAAACCATACAGTAACAGCACATATTTCAAGTTGTCACATTGTTTTAAGTCCATGCTTCTCCACATTCATCATCTCAGCAGCAACAGGGCAGTGGCTCCTTAAAAAAATCAATTCCCATTTGGTACAATTGGCAGACCATAAGTGATAAAAAACAGACATATTCAACTTCGCTATACAGCTGTTTCATGGCTTTACCCACCTCCCATTAAGAAAAACAATGGAAACACATTAGCGAACTGAATGCTCATGTACCCACTTTAATGTATTCATTCTCTCCGGCTCTCCTGGACTCACAGATGCTGCTATTTCTCTCAAACCCGATAGGCAATTCCAAAGAATGAGCGTCTAGGAATTCTCCCCAGATCCTCGTCTTCCAGCTCGATTTTTACAAGTAGAATGGACTCTTGCCCTGCCAACATCTGCTCTGTGGAAGACACCATTAAATCCTCTTTTATATTGGCTCTTTTTCTTTCTACCCAGCACATGCGGATACTGCAGTACCTCAGCCGCTGGAGAAGATGTGTGAGTGTAGGAGACATAATAGAGTTTCTGAACATTATCTGTTTGTGAATGAGGCGTAAAGCTGTATCAGATTCATTGGCTTTTTATTTGACCATTAAAGGAATAGTTCACCCATCTTAAAATGTATCATAAAATCATTATATCCACAAGATGTCTAAAGGCATCTCTTGAGGAAAAGCACTTATTAAGGAAATATTAGTTTTTGACAGATCCCAGGAGGGAAATATTATCATCAATTAAGTTACAGAACTGTTGATTTCCTGATTCTTATTTTCAGAGAAATGCATATCTAAAGATGCCGCAGACAGGTCTGGACCGCATTATATTTTTGTGATGCATTAAGAGTGGCTAAGTGGACTGGTGTCAGTGGTTTAATGGAGGTCAGCTAGTAAGAGTTGTGCAGATAAAGCTTACTCCTCTGATCTTAAGAGAGGTGCACAGGTAACAGACACTACATATTACTATACTTATTTTCTTTATTCTCCATTTCCACCTGGGGATACTCTTCCCGAGGCCCTCAGACTATGCAGAGTCACTGATTCGATCCAAGACCAACGACGAGATGATCCCAAGGTTTTTTATATCCTGGACCTGGCCGAATCCTGAGCAGCTACTGTGATGGTCATGGAAGAGTGGAGAACATGAGACTGATTCCTGTGACGCTCCAGAGACAGACGAGTCTTCGCTGAGGCCAGCTTCCAGCCTCCGCCACTGAGACTGCAGCTCTCCACAAGACGTTTGGCCAGCGGAGAAATTAAAATGGTCGTGCCCAACTGAGCCTGGTTTCTCTCAAGGTTTTTTTTCTTCACTTTCGCCTTTAGTGAAGTTTTTTTTCCCTCTCCGCTGTCGCCTCTGGCTTGCATGGCTCGGGATCTGTAGAGCTGCGCATCGTTGGATTTGCTCTTCAGTATTTGGACTCTCAGTAGTGATTATTAAACCACACTGAACTGAGCTCAACTGAACTGAACTTAAACACTACAAACTGAACTACACTGTTCCTATTTACTGTGACCTTTTATGTGAAGCTGCTTTGACACAATCTACATTGTATAAGCGCTATACAAATAAAGGTGAATTGAATTGAATTGAATTGAATATGGCCCGTTTCCACTGAGTGGTACGGTACAGTTCGGTACGCTTTTTATGGCTGTTTCCACTGCCAAAAGGTACCAAGAAGCAATCTACCATACCACTGTTGTTTGCAAAGGATACCGAAAGGCGGAGATAGGTGCACAGCTGAACGCTATTGGTTTACAGAGATACGTCACTAGCGCACACAAGCAGGAGAATGAAAACAAAGGAACTGCCATTTTTTCACAGCTGAGACATACTATATACATATAATGTATATACAAGCCATAGTTGACCCGAGCTCAAACAAACCTTGTCGTCGTCTTAATGAACAGCCACAAAGCCAAGAAGAACAAAATCAGCTGTGTCGTGTTTTTGTTTTACGAGGCCGTCTAAAATTGTGAGCTGTTTCACTTTCTCCAAAGAGCTCGCGTGCGCTCACCACGCGTCTATATTTGAAATAATAAACTTCTTGAGCTGATGATAATAATGCGCTCTTGATTATTGAAGTGCTTCTGACATCCGATCCTTTCAGAAACGGACAAACGCAAGAGTGAAGTGCGAAAAAACAACAGAGAACCCGGAGCGAATGATTCTTTCAGCAACCTAAAACATGACAAACTGCCATGTTTAACGATTATCTTCACCTTTAGGTCACATGTGCTGGTGAAGATTAAAGATACAGATGAGAGGTTTGCACTGACTGTGAGTTATATGTTGCCTGTTTTTGAGGCCAAATGAGGACTAAATGTATGTTGTGTGTAGTTTTTCTGTAATTAGTAACATATTGGAGACTAAGGGTCTGTATGTGTTCATATATGTTGCATTTACAATGTTAATTGTCATTTATAATTGCAGATGTTACAGTGGGCTAGTTTTATCATTGATCTGCAGTTAGAATCAAATCATGTTCATAGAAAGCTTAGTCATGAACATTTATACTCAAGTATTTGTCTATAAAGTCTTTGTTTTGTAAGAAGTGCTTCTCATATGATATATGAACGACCTGTACAGCTTTACTTCGTCATTTTCTCAAGCAAAAATGACGTCGACTGAAACTTTCTATCTTACACCACGCCCACCATTGGTAGCCTTTTGGCAGTGGAAACGCAAGCCTGATAAAGGTGACCAGTCCCGTACCGTACCGTACCGTACCACTCAGTGGAAAGGGCTAATACTGTAGCCTTTAGGGTCCTCTTAAGAAGATCCCATGTCAGAATCATATTCAAAGCAGGTCAGTGTACAACAGGACTGTTACATAGGTGCTGTGACCTGGATGGAAGTAACAGAATTTAAACCGGCTGAGTGTGATGGAGGCAAACTAGGTCTTCATTCTTCATCACTAGTTTTTCATTGCTGGAATTACTGATTCAAATCCAGCTTGAAAGTCAGCGTAGAACTGGAGGCATAGCATTGTCAGGAGTGACAATATAAAGCAACGCATTATTGATATTTGTGTGGCAATTATCTTTGAAGGACTGCTACCTTTCTTTAAATGTTTGTGTGTTGTATAATTAAAATTTAGTGCTTGCCTGTCCCCACTTTCTTCTTTCATTAGTATTGAACTGTGTTCTATTGTTGCCAAAAACCAGGAGGAAGAAGGGACACTCTTTTGGAGAGCTCTTGCCAATGTAGGCAATTTTAGTGCCAGCAAGCATTAGAAGTGAGCATGGAGAGGAGGCTACTGTCCTTGAGGGGAAGAAGAATTGCTGTTGTTTGCCAGAGACTAATGCCTGCTGCATTCTGCCATGATGCATCTCAATCTTGCAAAGACAGAGGTCTTTGTCTTCCTTGTCACACTATCAACAATGATTCATCAAGTTCAGTAAAGAATCTTGAAGCAATGTCTACCTGACCTTTAAAAAGACCACATTGACAAAAATCATGTAGGTTTGAAGTGTTTAGCATCAGAATCCAGCTGTTCCTTCTACAGTAGGAGATCTGCATTCTCCTACTGTACATCCACTCACTCTTATGGCCCATTTTCACTATGTGGTATGGTTTGGTACAGTACAGCATCATTCGGTATGCATTTATGTTATTTTCCACTGTCAAAGGTACCAAAATAATGAACCGTATCATACCATTTTTGGCATACTTGGTACAGTACCAACATAGGCTTATTCTGAAAATGTAGCCCTATATGCATTTCTGGAGACTGTGAATTATGTAGCCAGGGGTACGTATGGCTGCATTTAATTTTTTAAACCAAAGCTACAGGGCGGTATGAGGCCATTCCTTTTTGTGCTTACCAGCTGACCGGTTACCTCCGTATGGACGGCTTTCCCGCTGTAACCAGTTTGTCTTGTTAGCTTGCCATGTACGTCGGCGGACTTGAGACGCAGATAGGAGTTGACCAAGACAACGGGTTCGAGTCCAGTGAAGAGCAGTTCCAGAAAGTAGGTTAAACAAAAACAGAATCCAAAAAATAAAATAAATAAGTAAATAACTGGGTGAGAATGTGGTAAATTCTGAAAACATGGTAAAAATCTGATGAGTGCTTTTCTTTTTCTGGATTGCTTTTGAAAATTGTTGGTTGGGTTTAGGGAAGCGGGTGGGTGGGTGGGTCAATCAATAAAATTGGTTGGGTTTAGGCAAGGAGGAGGGTGGGTCAGTCAGTCAACAGTGCCCTCTGGTGGGTTTACGTGAGAACAGTAGTCGTGAATGGCACTCCAGAGAGAAATTTGAGATCTTAAAAAGCGTACACAGCGGCCTCTCGTGGATTAGCAAAAACAAAAACTGCAAAAAACAGGGGTTGGGGGCGAGAGAAGGTCTGAAATACAGGTGACTCCCAGGAAAAATGTGTGTTGGCAGCAGGTATGGTATGTTACCAAAAGGCTAGAACTAGACTTCCTGTTGAACACTAATGGTTTACAGTGAATTGTCACCAGCATGTGCAACTAGACAGGTAGTTGGCACAGATAGTACCCCTCAAGAAATGCGCAACTGGGAAACGAGTGTTACCAGTGAAAAGTGAGAGAGAATGGTCAACATTACAGAAAGAATGATGTTCAGCCATGAACAGTCTACGTTTGTACTTATTTGTTTTTACCCCCTAGGGTAGGCAATATTTTCTAAAAATATATTTTTTTCTATCAATTACCCCTTACATAACTTATTTTAGTGTTTTTGTTTGAAACAACCCCTTGAATGCACAAAGACTTGAGTGCCTAAATTATATGAACCACTGACTTGAATGAAGCTCCAAAATCACACAGATTTTTCCCACGAGGATGAATAAATTACATTAATTTATGAGGGAACTATCCTTTTAACCTGAATTTTGACTTGATAGTTTGATATACTTTACTTATACACTCTCTCCAAACACCCACACTCGCAAACATCAAACTTCTCAGATTCTTATTCCGGGTGATAGTACAGTTTACTTTACCAAACCTTCCTTTTCACTCTTGTTTGCATTGGCACGGCATCTGAATATCATCAGCTTCAAAGTCGCTTGCAGAACGAGGCATAACAATCAGTTATGATAAAACCCACAGCCATAAGAGATGCAGGGTGATCTGATTTCACAACATATGGCATCACCTGTTCTCCAGAGGCAAGTATAACGCTCATCCCACCATATCCCTCTCAAACATCTGTGGCCAATTTATCATTCTCACATTAAACAGGATTTTTCAGATGCCTGACTGAATCTGCTCTTAACCCCATGAAGCAGTAAATCCTGGCATATCACTCATTTCAGCATGTCATAGAGAAAAATGAAATACTACACCTTGTCTTTGACCCACTTTAAGGAGGGTGGGTTGGTTAATATTAATTAAATCTGTATTTTGGTTTATCAGAGCTTTGGACCTGTGGATCATAATTGTATTAGTAAAATGTGGTGTCACAATTTCTAGTAACACAATAAAAACACAGGCTAGATTCTAATGTTGATGCAGCTTTTGACCCTTTGTGTTTAATATAACAGATAAAAAAGACATTGAGCACATTGAGGAGCCATTTACACAAAGTTTTCTGTAAAAAATGGGGAACTTATTATGCAATATCCATGCTCATTTACATGACAACAGCATTTTTGTGACTGAAAATAGGTTTTAAAGTGGAAATTTTAGAACATGCCTAAAAACGTGTTTAGGGGGTGTAGATTAAAGGCAGGCACAAACAAACACACAACAATAGCAGAGTACGTGGTTGTTGTTAATACACTTAATAAGCTAATTATAGATTTACTTCACATTTCGGCCAACTGCAGAGACACATCAGACTCACCAACACAGAGGCGCCAACGTCATTTCGTCACTTTCCTATAGTTACAGTTTACTAAAAAGGCAGCAGTAGCTATGTTTCCATCCTAAAATGTGAATTAACTGTAAGCGCAAAACTGGAATATTGCATAAAAGATGTGCAAATAAAGCAGCGTTTACATCAGACGAGTCAAAGAGAACAAAATAATCATTGTCTGATTAACTGGCGACTAATATCAACAGTAAAAACGGAATTTGCTGTGGTAGGAGAAGCTGCGTGAATCTTTTCCTTATTTAATAAATAACTTGCGCCTCAGAAGACGATGCAGACAAACAATGAACGCATGGTGGGGTTTGAAGCCATGAGACATGGAGTACAGATGCTTAAGACGGTTAAGGTGTTTTAAAATGACCAAAACAACATTTCAGATGTTTTATAATGTGCTCAACCTGCTGGTTTGTCCATTCACACACATTTTTATCGTCACATGATCTCTTTTTTAAATGTGCATACTGTGCAATTTGTCCGGTAAAATTATTTCCATCATAGTTATGGTTTATCTTTTCTTATCGAATAAAAAATTATCCTGCTCAGTTATGCGCATACATTTTTTATGTGCATTTTCAAAATTGATGCACATCTTGCCATTTCCTTCAACTGATTTTTCATGCGCATATCAAAATGTGCATAAAAATAGGTGGATGGAAACGTAGCTAGTGACAAATACTGGCTTGGGGTACGTAATAATACATTTTCTGGTATTTTCGCATGTGTGCAAATGCAGATAATTTAAAAAACATTTGGAGTGCAAATGTGAACCCTTTTAAAAAACTTTACCCTTTTTTGGTTACATTGTTGTCATGTCAACCTTAGACTCATCAAACCAGCCAACCTTTATTGAATTTTCTATTGTCACTCACTTTTCTGTGCTTAGCTGACAAAAGCATTGCATGCTCTAATTTTGTTGCTGTAGCTCATCTGCTTCAGGGTTAAATGTGTTTAGAGATCTCTTCTTCAGACTTTGATTGAAACAAGTGGTTATTTTAGGGGGTCCTTATTTTTCCACATAATTTACAATACCACAATACCTTTCTCCCCAGTCTGGCACAATAGACTTGATTAATTCCAGGTTTGATGAAAGCCAAACTTAAAAAAAGTTGTGATTGGTTGGCTGTGCCAACATCTTAGATGTTGTTTCAGTACTGTCACACCCAGTCATGCTGTAGCAGTCATGGAGGAGTGGAGAGCACGATTCATGAAAGACCACAGTGACAGACGAGGCTCCGCTTTGTCCCAGGGGCCAGCCTGAACATCCACCAGTGACCTACTCACACCTACAGCTTCGCCACGACGGACATCTGGAGTTCTCCAGCCTCCTGCGCCTAGACTGCAGCTCCGCACAAGAAGTTTGGCCAGAGAAGAAATCATCATGACCAACTGAGCCTGGTTCCTCTCAAGGTGTTTTTTCCTTTACTTTTTTCAATTGGCTAAGTTTGTTCCTCACCACTGTCACAACTGGCTTGCTTGGTTTGGGACTTGTGGAGCTGCGCATCGATAGATTTGCTCTTCAGCGTTTGGACTTTCAACCATGAAAATTAAACCACACTGACCTGAACTAAACTAAACTGAGCTTCAACTCTGAAAACTGGACTCACACAGTTTACTAGAACTTCTATGTTAAGCTGCTTTGACACAATCTACATTGTAAAAGCACTATAGAAATAAAGATGAATTACATTTTTCTGTTGCTGTAGCTCATCTGCTTCAGGGTTAATTGTGTTCAGAGATATCTTCTTCAGACTTTGATAACAAGTGGTTATTTTAAAGGGGCATTGTTTTTCCTCATAATTTACATTACTACAATACCTTTTTCCCCAGTTTAGCACATGGGCTTAATTAATTCCAGGTTTGATGAAGGCACAACTTACGAAAAATTTAATGTGTTGTGATTGGTTAGCTGAGCCAGTGCTTTGTTATTGGTAAACAGCTTAGATGTTGTTTCAGTACTGCCACACCCCTTTCCCAAGTAGCAAATTCCATCTGTTCCATGAAAGCTAATGCTGCGTAATAACAAAGTCAGGTGCATTGACAAGCCAGATGTTTATGAAAAGTGTATGTGGGTTGGGGGGGCTGGATGATGGCAGTCCAGAACCACGATGGCAGGGCAGATAGACCGTCAGGCCACCGGGAAATGAAGGTGCTCCCTATGGCCAGTCTGCCCCTTCCCCAAACTCAGAAACTCAGAAATTTTGAGTTTCCCATTTGTAATAGCTACTTTGTGGGGATGTATGCATTTAACCCTTAAATGTGATTTGTCTGACATGACATGAATACTGTAACATAAAAACTACACACTGACTACTATTAACAAAAGTAAAAATGCATAATAGGACACCTTTACTGAGTTACTGAATTATTATTCTAGTTCTAGTTTTATTCCAGACTATTACCTGTAAACTTTTGAGATAATTGTGCATGAATTTCCCAGTATATCAGCAATTTCTGATAACAGTACCATTTTAAAATTAAAAGAACAATATTCTTCTTCTTTTTGATGCTTTGTTTTGTACATTTTTCACATTTTTATGCTTTATTGGATTGTTTCATGCTCAATTTGACATGAGTAGTAACTGTTTCTTTGTGTTCCTGGGAAATAATAGTCCAAATATTTAATAGTCAACATTTAAACGTATGCGAAATTAACTTTCCAAATAAACCGTCCTAAAGAAATATCCATTGCAGCCAAGCTTGACAAATAGCCACAGTCTGTCTTGTATTTAAAATAATAATGCCCACCCACAAAATTCAAGCCTCAGCTCAACTGAGCGATGCATCATGCAAATAAAAATAAATAAACGCTGAAGTAAGAAAATAGCTGCTCATGTGTGTCATTTGACAAACATCGAAATACATATGAAGGTTTCATTTATGTAATATGGCCACCGCCTTTTATGGCTTGGATCAGTATCACCCGGGGCACTGGGTGATGTAATCTGCGGTCTTTTCTGACTGACTTTTAAAGGCATTAGTTAAAATAATAATTGTAAGTGCATGTTATGGGTTCAGGTTACTGGGTTGTTTCTTCATGTTGGGTCTGGACAGGAACTGGGCCAGAACAGGAAACAAATGATTAGTGTTTTTGTCAAATATTGTACACGCACTCTGACCTTGTATGGGAAATGAGTCTTTTGTGAAATAATGTGTGAAGTTTTATGTGTGAAAAGGCTAAAAACTGATGCAATAACAGCTGAGCAGTATTGGCTGCAGTAAAACTCCACTGCATAATATTCATTGCAAGGCATTCAGCATCGTTTTTCTTTTTAAAAGAATGTCCAGAAACACACTCATTTGCAGTAAAGTGAAATAAGGTTTTTTATTTGGAATATTTTATGCACAAGAGAATAAAAGAATGATTCCAGCAAATGAATTTGGTTTAATGGCAGATCCCATGTCCTTTGGGATAAATGTTGTTGACAACAGCATTTTAATTTGAAGTCTATTCCCAATGCTTGAAGTAAAGATATATTTTGAAATGATTCCCAATTACTCATGCCTTCTAGGCAACTGGAATCTACTTTGTCCAGACAAAAGCAAGAAACAGAGTCGAAATCTCTCAACAGTTGACCTTAAGTCAACTTCTTTCCAAACAAATGAAAGCATATATCTGCAGAGGAATAACACACAGCAGGACTGCTGATAGCAACATTCTCTGTTTTTCTTGCCTGTTATATTAAAAATAACAGTCCAAAGCTGTATCAATATTAAGTTCTTTGTGTGCTTCTTTTTGTAATATTTCAACCAGTTTTCAAAGGGTTTTTTGATTACTCAAAAGACTTAAATGCATAGTTAAACAATAAATAAATAAATAAATAAATAAATAAATATAAGAGGCGTCACGGTGGTGCAGTTGGTAGTACAATCGCCTCAAAGCAAGAAGGTCGCTGGTTCAATCCCGGCTGGGCCAGTTGGCCTTTCTGTGTGGAGTTTGCATGTTCTCGCCATGTTCACGTGGGTTTTCTCCGGGTGCTCCGGTTTCCCCCACAGTCCAAAGACATGCGGTATAGGTGAATTCATTTATTCATTCATTTTCTTTTCGGCTTAGTCCCTGATTAATCCAGCGTCGCCACAGCAGAATGAACCACCAACTTATCCAGCACATGTTTTATGCAGCGGATGCCCTTCCAGCCGCAACCCATCTCTGGGAAACATCCATACACACATAGACACTCATACTTTACAGACAATTTAGCCTACCCAATTCACCTACAGTATACCACATGTCTTTGGACTATGGGGGAAACCGGAGCACCCGGAGGAAACTCACGCGAACGCAGGGAGAACATGCAAACTCCACACAGAAACGGCAACTGACCCAGCCAAGGCTTGAACCAGCGACCTTCTTGGTGTGAGGCGACAGCACTACCTACTGCGCCACTGCGTCGCCTTATAGGTGAATTGAACTAAATTGTCCGTAGTGTACAGTCCATCCGAGAAGTATTCATAGCGCTTCACTTTTTCCACATTTTTTTTTGTTACACCCGAATTCCAAAATAGATTCAATTCATTTATTTCCTTAAAATTCTACACCCATAATGACAATGTGAAATAAGATTTTTTTAAATTGTTGCAAATTTATTAAAAATAAAAAACTTCACATGTACATAAGTATTGACAGCCTTTGCTGTGAAGCTCTAAATTGAGCTCAGGTACTTTCTGTTTCTACTGATCATTCTTGAGATGTTTCAGCAGCTTAATTGGAGTTCACCTGTGGTAAATTCAGTTGATTGGATATGATTTGAAAAGGCATACACCTGTCTATATAAGGTTCCAGGGTTGACAGTGCATGTCAAAGCAAGCATGAAGACAAAGGAATTGTCTGTAGACCTCCGAGACAGTATTGTCTCAAGGCACAAGGCTGGGGAAAGTTACAGAAAAATTTCTGCTGCTATGAAAGTTCCTATGAGTACAGTGGCGTCCGTCATCCGTAAGTGAAAGATGTTTGGAACCACCAGGACTCTTCCTAGAGCTGGCCGGCCATCTAAGCTGAGTGATCCGGGGAAAAGGGCCTTAGTCAGGGAGGTGATCAAGAACCCGAGGGTTACTCTATCTGAGGTCCAGTGTTCTTCTGTGGAGAGAGGAGAACCTTACAGAAGGACAATCATCTGTGCAGCAATCCACCAATCAGGCCTGTATGGTGGAGTGGGCAGACAGAAGCCACTGCCCACCTGGAATTTACCAAAAGGCATCTGAAGAACTCTCAGACCACAAGAAACAAAATTCTCTGCTCTGATGAGACTAAAATTTACTCTTTCAGCTACATCTATTTTCATTTAAGGATGTTTCTAAGAGTAAGTTGAATTGTTTGCCATTAATCGACTATAAATTTAAATTGTGATATTTAAATTAATATGAGAACAAAATACAATGCTTTGCACCTACAGTATAACAAGTCAAAAACAGGTTGATGCGTTTACATGTGGAGCAAAATCTGTGTAACCCAGTGGTTATCAATTCCGGTCCTCGGGATAATCGGGTCCTTCAGTTCATGGATCTCTCTGTTAACAAGCTGATGATAAGAAGGGGGCCCGAGGACAGGAATTTAGAACCACTGGTGTAACCGAAGGGTAAAAAAAATCTAGCTAAGTTTATGCACTTTGAACCCTGACTAACAAACTACAATTGTAGAGCAGTTGCCATCGAAAGCTAATTTTTATGTGTGCAATTTGACTGGACGAGAATCACAGGACTAATAATTCTACTTAGCCAATCACCATATATAAGAAAAAAAGAAACATGTTTGAAGGAATATAGCAAAGTAAAGAACCAATGCAGCACTACAAATGTACTCAAGTAAAAGTACACATTGTAAACTTAGTAAAGTACAATTCCTGAAAAAAAAACTACTCAATTACAGTAATTTGTCTTTACACAACTGGACATACCATGGCACAGAGTTGTTAGACATAACTATGCAATGACCTCATTGTATCAAATTCCCTTTGAATGAATTGAAAACAACTTTTCCAAATGGTTCTTCATTCCAAACACCTTGGAAATGTGCAATTTTAACCTTAATCACCTTCACGTTTAATTGCATTCAGTGACACTTGTGGCATAAATTGCACACTTCACCTTTAACCTCCATTTCATCAATAACGCTCGATGTATCAGCCAACTCTGAAACCCCTTTACCTTGTGTTTATTATGCTTGTTTGACCTCGTCACTCTCTACATGCTGAAAGAGATACTTTCACAGCTGAGTGACTCGAATCACAAGCTTTATTTACAGCATTACGCTGTCTTCAATGGTGCTGAACTCAGTCTGGACAGCACGCGAGAGTTGATTATTCTGGCATTTGACAGCACGCTTCGTGTGTGCAAGTGTTTGTGTGGATAGATGGGTGGTTGAGTGTGTGTTTGTATGTGCCGAGTGTGTATTTTTTTTGGCCATTTGCCTCACCATTGTGTTTAACAGAGCAGCTGGGTAACCCCATTGCTGCATTTCGTTACACAGTATTGGTGTTTCAAGCACCATTGCCCACACTGCTGAATCAATAAAAACTGTTTTTGCGTCATTAATTTTTATGTGTTTTGTCTTTTGTGTTTCTCCTCTAGTGTGTCATCTCTCGATGTGTCTGGAAGTAATCTACTCTGCTTTTGTTTGTAGATTTGTTACTCTTTACAGTACATGGCAAATGTGGAACTTTTCATTGGAATTGCCAATTAGTTTTATTTGTGACTTCCCATGAGAAAGAGTTGTGCCTAATTGTGTTGAAAGTGCTCTTGTTGTGTACTTTAAATCTGAAATGGGTATATTTATGAAACTTAAGTGTACTAAAAAAAAGCAGTACACACTTAAATCCACTTTTTAAAAAGAGTACTTTACTTTGTAATTCATTCATTCATTTTCTTTGCAGCTTAGTCCCTTTATTCATTAGGGGTCACTGTAGCGGAACTGCAACTTATCCAGCAAATGTTTTACGCACTGGATGCCCTTCCAGCTGCAACCCATCACTGGGAAACACCCATACACTCTTATTTGCGCACATACACTTTGGACAATTTAGCTTAGGCAATTCACCTATAGCACATGTCTTTGCACTTGTGGGGGAAACTGGAGCACCTGGAGGAAACCCATACGAACACGGGGAGAACGTGCAAACTCCACACAGAAATGCCAATTGACCCAGCCAAGGCTTGAACCAGCAACCTTGCTGTAAGGTGACAGCGCTACCCACTGTGCCACCATGCCACCCTTACTTTGTAAATTAAATATTTTCTTTTAAAGAGACTTTTCCTGTTTCGGATGCCTCCTGGACGCCTACCAATTGATGTTTCAGGCTGGTCCCACCGGAAGGAGGCCTCGAGGAAGAGCCAGGACACACTGGAAGGACTATCAGGCGTGCTTTGCACTCACGCTACAAGCATACCAAGCCAAAGCCCAACCGAAATGTGATTTGGCACACCTCTTTCAACGGGCCAGGGCCGGCCAACTGAACACTGCCTCAAACGAACCGGGAAACTCGCCCACACACGGTTCGGATAGCCAAGTGTGAGTGTACCCTAAGTGTCCCAAGCTGGCCTGATAACACCTCGGGATCCCCCCAGAGGAGCTGGACGAAGTGTCTGGGGAGATGTGAAGTCTGGGGTTCTCTCCTGAGGACAGCTGCCCCCAAGACCCAGCCCCAGAAAAGCGGAATAAAATGAATGAATCACCTTGTTATTTTAAGTATATAATAGGCTACTGTAAATAAAAACAACTGTAACAGTGAAATTTTTATCATTTTTGTTTGTAATTTTCACGTTACAAAATAAATTTGATCTTACGTTGTGTCAATTGTATTGAAACACTGCCTCTGAAACTTTTGTCTATCATAAAATAAAATAAAAATTCATATCAGGTAAAAAAAATATGTTTTTTTGCATTTTAAAAGGCTTTTGAGATGGATTTTGACAATTCAAGGCCACCATACTTCCTTTCGTAAACAAATCTAAAATATTTGTCACACACAAACCTTGCACACCAAGTCCCATGTATGTTAATTAATCATGCGAAATAAGTTGGAAAACAATACAAAATGGAGTCTTGTAATAGTGAAGAAGACTTGGTCTTCTGCTTGTTAAAGAAAGAGGATATATCGGGTCCATTCCATCCTTAGATTGAGGAAAGAAAGTTCCACCTCTTTATCAAAGAACTGTAGGATTATTTTTCTTCACTGGTTCAATTGCCAATCATATCAGCAACAAGCTATTGTTTACCTCAGTAACGATACTTAATAATCTTTCACAAACCATTTATTTTGAAATCAGAACTAACCATCCTGGTTTTCAAGTTGTTCTGGAATCAACTGCCTGTCACAAAAGGACACTGGAAGCCAGGCTGGTGAGTATATAGACAGTGTATTATATAAATCAGTGGTCTCAAACTCAATTACTTGCCAGCTGTAGCCCTGCACAGTTTAGCTTCAACCACCTCCAACTCACACATGCTTAATAGTCTCTAGTAGTCTTCAGCACCTTGATTAGTTGGATCAGCTGTGTTTGATTAGGGTTGGAGCAAAACTGTGCAGAGCTGCGGCGCCTTCAGGAATCGAGTTTGAGACCGTTGATATACAGGATGGCAGTTGAGACGGCTTGAACCAGAGATCCATGGAAACTGTTGCAGAATGGAGATGGCGTGATAGTATAGGTGATGATGGGGAACCAGGAACACAGACAGCCAGACACAAAGGCTTGAGGAAGACCAAACAAGGGACCAGGAAATGAGGAGGACTGGAGAACATGGAGATGAGACTGAGAACCAGGTGGGATCAAACACTAGGAAGGAGATTCAGACACTGAAGATCACAAGGAATAGGCAGAGGTAAGTAAACTTTGTAATAGTATGAATCACTGATCGTAAGGAGCATAAAGCATAAAGTCCTTCGTTGAAGCAACGAGGTCAGACGCACAATTACTTTTGGCGAGATTCTGAATTGCACGCTAAACTATCCCATGATGCCCTGCGAGAGAATTCATGGATGGCAGTGTAGTAACGAGACTGACGTGAGTAGGTCACGTAATCATGACAAAATGGTGGATGTAGTACATCAGATTTCCATTCATACTGCTAACAGTCATGCAATATAGAATGCACTTTTCTCACGGCCATGTAGTACGTTTAAATTCAAATGCAGTACCTACTGAGTAGTAGGCGATTTCGGAAACCGTTATGAATTCGGACACTGATTTCGGACACCATTTTGAATTTTGCCTTTTGCTTCTACGGCCGCCCTGAATTGTTAAAACACCTCTCAAAATGAAGTTTCAAAAAAACTAAATTCGAGAGGAGCACATGATATGATTGACCACAGATGGTCCCTACCGCTAATCAATAGCGAGCCAACCGGATTATTCCACATTTAACATAAATATCCAGCCTAACTTTTTTCCCTATCTTAGTTTTTTGGAAGACACCATTCTCTCTCCCATGGTTGGCGGTCAAGCCATCTTGTTGATCAAGGTATAGGCCAAATGAATCGGGGGGAGCTCTTGAGAACTACCTGATTTCGTATCCCTCTTAATTCTCATTGACCAAGCGGGAGCCTTGGGCTCATAAATCTTTGAGCTCAGAGTTCTTTCCCTGGACAGCATGTCAAACCTGCTAACATCGTCAAGTGTTATCTAAGTGTGAACTCTTGAAACACCTTTGCGGATGCAACAAACTGAAAAAATTGAACCGGATTCAAAAATGTTTTATGATGGACGAAAGTTTCGGAGTGGTCACAACGAGTGGTCAAATCTATATTTTATGTATGAAAATTACTGACAAATTTTCAGATTCAGTGTGCAATAACCTAAAAGGGCACCTATGGTGAAAAATCTACTTTTGAAGCTGTTTGGACAGAAATGTAAGTATAGTGTATAAACTGTCATAGTGGGGTGAAATAAACACACCCAGTCCTATTTTTCAAATTTAACAACATAAAAACGGTGGACCAATTGGAGCGGTTTTCAGATCGACCGCAACTTGACGTAGGAGTGCGGTCCCCCCGCCCACCAATATTGATTGACAGCTGCACGCATTACCATGTCTCCGTAGTAACGCATATAATCATATCAACAAGACAGGACAAGTGCAAACCAACCGGGAATAAAAAGTGTGTTCAGTTCGCTAGGATCATCAATCATCATCAAACGTGATCAAGAGTGAGTTTCATAAGTTTAAAATGTTTTAAAACAGCATGTGTGTAATGAATTATAGCGATTCACTTCAGATTCACTTAATCAGCACAGCCGTGTGTCAGAACAATTATACAAGAAGACGCTTCAATCCCGGTTTGTGGACGTTAAATCAGATGTAGTTTGTACATTAACATAACAGATATCCATACAGCAGTGAGGATTAACCTGTATCCTGTCACATATGCAAAACGAGTGTAAAGCTTAACGCGCTGTCTGTGTGTGTGTGTGTGTGTGTGTATGTGTGTGTGTGTGTGTCTGCGCTATGTGTGTGTGTCCTTGCTGTGTGTGTGCGTGAACTTTGTAATGACATTGTGTGTGACTCATTGTTGCAACTCCACAAAAAATGCATAAAATAGTAATTGTTAAAGTTCTTACTGTAGTATTTCTCACACACGTTATGTGAGATCTGCTTCCTGAGGCAGCCAAGAGCGGCAATTGAGGCATGTTGCTGAAAGGCACGTGGGAACGGTGAGCAGGGAGGACTAGCCTTAAAGGCCCAGTGCAAAACCACAGCAACAACCTTTTCCCAGCTATAATACAGACACTTCAAACAGCCATAATAAATAATCTGATGGGTGTTTTGAGCTGAAACTTTACAGACACATTCTGGGGACACAAAAGACTTATATTAAATATGAAAAAAGGGGTAACCTATGTGCCCTTTAAGTCAATTCAAAAGCACTGTATAAATATTGGTCACTATTTTAGATAATCATGTTCAGCTTCTCATTAGCACAGACATCTAGTTAACCAATCACCTGGCAGCAGCTCAATAGATTTACATCTTGTCCACACTAAAGCATTTTTTAGCTAATATTTTTTGTCCTCTCCACTTTGGTCTTCCATCCACACTGAGAAGACGTGATGTCTGTACTTTCTGTTTTGTTGTGATAATGAGTTTTGTGAGGTTGTCCTTTCTGTGAGGTTAAGCTGTGTCGTGTTCTTTGAAGTGGTCCAATATTTCACCATATCTGTTTTGACATATTTCCCAGTGTATATTTCACTTGCTTTTGCAACTTTATACTCTTATGTCACCCGTAGCATCAATTTCACCTCATTGTTCTTCCATTTAAAAGGCCTATTCTTGACATTACCACAGCTTTTCAAAAAGACAGAAAGATTAAAAAAACTACTGATGGAACTGACACAGGTTAAAGTCATTTTAGTGATAAGCAAAGTTTGGAAAATGCTTAAAAAATCTAGCATTGATAAAGAGTTTTTAGGCAATAACACTGTTATAAAATGTATCCAGGTCAGTGTAAACATAACCTTTTGCATGTAGATGAAATCAAGACAAACCAAAAGTTCAAGTTGACACAGTGGCTAGCACAATCACCTCACAGCAAGAAGGCCACTGGTTCGAGCCTCGGCTGGGTCAGTTGGCATTTCTGTATGGAGTTTGCTTGTTCTCCCTGTCGTGGGTTTCCTCCAAAGACATGTGCTGTAAATGAACTGGGTAAGCTAAATTGTCCGTAGTGTATGTGTGTATGAGTGTTTCCCAGTGATGGGTTGCAGCTGGAAGGACATCCATTGGATAAAACATATGCTGGATAAGTTGGCGGTTCATTCCACTGTGGCAGACTGATAAAAGGACAAGGCCAAAAAGAAAATGAATGAATGAGTGAAAGAATGAATGAATGAATAACTGAACATGGTATTCAGACTTTTCCAGAAACTACCAATCAACAGGAATTTTCACACACAACCACACACATGAATTTACAGAGCAGAGAATTTACTGGTTCAGTAAAGAGAATATTCTGTCAGCGGCAGTTTAAAAACGATCTGCGATGCCAGAGGTTATAGTAACTCAAATAACAAAAATTTGAAAAAAGTTGCCTTGTCTCAATTTCTGCTCTTACATTTGCAAAGTGTGGTGTAAACAACAAAAACTAGCATGGATAGCCAATATCCATCATCATGTCCTGCCTCTGTGGTTCAGGCTGGTGGTGCAATTATGTGTGGGAGAGGTTTTTGGAGCACTTTGGGTCCCTTAGTACCAACTGATCTTTTTTTTTAACACCACAGCCCGTTTGAGCATTGCCACTGACCATGTTCATCTTTTTATGACCACAGTGGAATCAAATTTTGATGCTGCTTACAGCTGGATAACATGACATTACAAAATGTAAAGACTATAGAATACACAAGACGTGTCAGTCGTACAGTTTTGAATGGGGAAAAAGTGTAACGGACAACATGGCTAATGAAGCCCTACTTTCTAGTACAGGAGCAAATCAGCGATTGCTATAGACTGGCAAATCTCTGGGGAAGGGGCTTGGACCAAACGTCAGATTCTGTAGATTTTATGATAGACTCGAACGTTCAGAAACGAAACTAAAGATTCAGTTTTTGTTTAATTTTATTGGTGATTCTGAATATGAAATTCAGTCTTTAACTTGGCGTGCAATTTTTGAGAATTTGATGTTTCCCCATTCAGACAGAACACCTGTGCATACTGCCCGAGAGGCATCTCAAAGATGACCGCCGAGTGAAATGACTTGCCTTTGACTTTGACTCAAATCAACTCAAAATAGGACAATGAATTCACTCTACTCAAATAAACTCCTCAGTCACCAGACCTCAATCCAACCTTCAGGATGTGATGGAATAGGAGATTTACATCATGGATGTGCAGTTAACCAATCTGCTGAAAATGTGTGGTGTGATTATGTCAATTTGGACCAACATCTCTGAAGAATCTTTCCAGCACCTTGTCAAATATATGACACAAAAAGTTAAACAGAGACTAATCAACAGCTTCTTCCCACAGGCTGTTAGCAGCTTCAACTCAATAGGCTACCTCAGTCAATTTACCCCCCTCTGAAATCTCATTCAACCACCCCTATACATTCCTTAATGGGTCCCATACAGGTGAGTGGGCTTAATAAACCATCTGTAGAAAAGACACCCTCTCATCTCTCTGACTCTTGCACCAAGTTGTACATTTGCGCTATAGACACGATCTTAATCACTCCATGTGTCTTGGAAACATTTCAAATTGTGCTTCACACAGATGAGAGGGCATGTTGCGCTGCTTGCTTCAACCTCAAATAACTCTTTTGCACAATATTCAACCTTAAATGCCTCTTTTGAACAATATTCACCTTTAATACCCCTCTTGCACAATATCCTGCACAACATTATTCAGTCTCATTTAAAAATACTTGTATAGCCTTATTTACTTGTATAGTCTTATATGCATAGATAAGTAACTAATAGTATAAAAGCATGTTAGTTATGTATAGTTTTTTTTTTTAATTGCTCTTATGTCCAGTGTTGTGTTTGCATTTAAGATGAATTATGTAGCACTGTTGTCCTGCGAGACACATTTCGCTCCTTCTGTAAAGCTCAACTTGACTTGACTTAAAGGTGTCATGGAATGAAAATCTGAATATACCCAGGCATAGCTGAAAAATAAGTTCCCCATTTGTTTCCTCGTTCTCATGTAAATAATGTGAGTGTAAAATCCTGGTGAAAAAAATGTCAAAAGGAGCCACCTCTACCAACTCTTAAGTTCTACACAGCATAGTTAATATGCCTGCTCCAGACTGTGTTTGACTAGCCACAACATTTCCTAGTGAGATTACAGCAATTGTATTTTATAGTGTATTGTATATTATTTTCCTCTTATTATCTAAGCTTGTATTCAACAAACCATGTAAGTGGGATTCTTATTTTGAAATGAAAGAGACAGGTAGACTAAAAGGGAGCAGTTTTGTGAAGCAGGCAGGCACCCATAATTTGTCAGAACTCAAAAAGTGAGATACAGTTTATAAATTCATTCAGCGCCACCTTAAAGAGACATACAGTAAAATTGTCCATGCATCTTTGTACTGAGGCAACAAACACATGTAAAATACTGTTTAATGCACATTTATGATTCGTGTAATATTACTCAGCTCTTACTGTAATATTTTTTTAAGAATGCTAGTAAACTCATCTGTTTATGCAGAGGTTGTTGTAATTCCTGCCTGTGTGTTCATGTACAGGGGTTGGACAATGACAAACCTTGAACAAACCTTTGGTCATCTATGTGTCACCGTACCTCGCGTTCTTGCTCTCTTCTCCTACCTTGCATTACAGATTACCTCTTTTTACCTGTTTTTATTTGCAGTCACAGGAGCACCGGTCATTTCTGCTAATTCTTTCCACCTGCCTGTTATTCCCTTTTTCCCCTATTTATAGCACGTCATTTCCCTTCATGTTTGTCAGTATGTTGTCATTTGTGTGTCTGTGCGAAGCATTCCGTTACTCACCTTGTGTTTGTGTCCAGGACTGCCAGTGAGCGAGCGTCCCGTTGTTCTGGGTTTTGTCCTTGACGCACCCTCAGCGTTTACCTAACTGGGTTACCTTAGTTTTGTTACTTTCCCTGAGACTCGCTCCTTAAATAAAGACATTATTTTTCTGCATTTGAGTTCACCTCTTCATTGCTCGTGACACTATGACGATGCAAAATGTTGGTTTCAATGGTGCCAGCTTGAAAATCTTGGTCTGTGGACAATATGAAATGTATTGTATCTGATGAATCCACCATCACTGTCTTTCTCATATCCGGGAGAGTTACAGTGTGGAGAAACCCCAAAGAAGTGTATCACCCGGACTGTTCATGCCCAAAGTGAAGCATGGGGGTGGATCAGTGAAGGTTTGGGCTGCAATATCATGACATTCCCTAGGCCCAATACTTGTGCTAGATGGGTGCCTCACTGCCAAGGACTACAGAACAATTCTGAAGGTCGATGTGGACGCAGTAGTATAAACATTGTATCCTGAAGGCGGCGCAGTGTATCAGGATGATAATGCACCAATACAAACAGCAAGACTGGTGACAGAGTGGTTTAATGAACATGAAATAATATTGAGCTACTTTGGGGTGTTTTGGAGCAAATCAGGAAACGTTTTCCTCCACCAGCATCACATAGTGACCTGGTCACTATTCTGCAAAAAGAATGCCTCAGAATCCCTCTGGTCACTGGGCAGGACTTGTATCTGTCATTCCCAAGACAAACTGATGCTTTATTGGTTGTAAAAGGAGGCCCTACACCATATTTTTGGTCTAAAACCAAGCACTTCAGTTTCATTCTCCAACCCCTGTATGTTAAAGCTTCAAAATTTCACCCTAAATACATCTGTGTTGGTTCCTTTTGTCAACTATTGTTTAAATTTATCCTATATTTAAGCCAAAACACTACTCTTAAATAGTGAAAATATTACTTATTGAGTCAATGTACTCGGTGGTATCTTTGAAGTAGCTCTGAAGGCAAACATGTTATGTTAACTTATACCTAAAAAAGTTTGGGAGAATCATAATGTCATGATCACAACCCTTACCTCAGATTAAATAAGTAATACATTAAAACTTTTTTCCCCCAATCAATAAATAAATAAATAAGTGTGACTTTTCTGACCTCTGAATAAACATATTGCCACATATTATATGGGAAGTGCTTCATACCGTTGTGAACGCTGATTTATTAAGTGGTGTATTGCTAGTTTGTGGCAAATGTGCCTCTAGTGGTTCAGCATAATAAGATTTATGCCCTATGCTTCCTGTATACAAACCTTTCTTGTCATTTCTGTTTCCTCTCAGTTTGAGAGTCTGAATGCAACAGGTCAGCCCTTGTGACTTTACATCACTGTCTAAATATGCTGTGCTTTTTCTGTCACAACAAGGGTCATTATTCTCTCTCTGAATTCTCTTGCCATGGATGACGTTTGCTGTGAATGAAGACAAACTGCATGAATTCGGCTTCCTGTTGCAGCTGAAACTCAGCACTCTGGCTGATATGTGTTACACTAGAGTCCACTCAAATATGAATCACTTTCTATGTGAACAGTCAGGCTACAATTCCATTTCCAGTCATTTTCTGTCACCATGAAAGTATAATGACTAGGGTTGGTCATGCATCTTGTCAGGGTCAGAATAAGGGGCTGTGTTATTGATATTTTCATTGTCTGGAATGCTTTTATTTCATGCAGTGATGTGTTAAATTGCCCACTTGATACTATTTTAGAGGTTGCTAATTTTGTTTTGGAGGTCTCCCACTTTAAATTGATTCAATGTCATGTTCTCACAGAAACCTCTTTTCTCATAGTCTGTAATGTTTTTATTAAGAATTCCGGTTCTCCAAAACCTCTTTCCAAGAGTCTACTGTGATTGGTCAGATCTGACCCAGTCTACACTCATCAAATAGACAATGTTATTGGATTTTGGATTATTGTTAGACATCTATTAGATTTTCCCTGACAGCCCAAATTTAGTTTAGTTTTAGCCAAGACCTTTATTGTTGGACATAGAGTACTTGACAAAAGTCTTGTCGTCTATCCAAGTTTTAGGAACAACAAATATCAACGTAACTTCTAGTTGATCATTTGATATCAGAAGTGGCTTACATGAAAAGCAAGGGCCTCTTGATTACGCTTATTTTACCAAAAAAATATGATCATGTTTTGATTTTTTATTATTTTATTAGGACAGTAGGGTCTGACTTTGCTTAGACTAAAGTTATATTATTTAACATAAATAATGTACAGTATAGAATATAATCATGGTGCAGAGGAAAAAGTATTAATATTGTGTATGACTCCCACGACTGCATCCATACATTTCTGCAATAACTTATTAATGAAGTCACCTGGAATGGCAAAGAAAGCATTCTTGCAGGACTCACAGAGTTCATTAAGATTCTTTGGATTCATCTTCAATGCCTCCTCCATCTTACCCCAGACATGCTCAATAATGTTCAAGTCTGGTGACTGGCCTGACCAATCCTTGAGCACCTTGACCTTCTTTGCTTTCAGGTACTTTGATGTGGAGGTATGAGAAGGAGCGCTATCCTGCTGAAGAATTTGCCCTCTTCTGTGGTTTGTAATATAGTGGGTTGCACAAAAGTCTTGATACCTCTCTCTCAGATACCTATCTCTCGCACACCCCCATACTGAATGTATCCAAATCATGATTTTTCCTTCCCCAAACTTGACTGATTTCTGTGAGAATCTTGGGTCCATGCGGGTTCCAATAGGTCTTCTGCAGTATTTGTGATGATTGGGATGCAGCTCAACAGATGATGCATCTGAAAAATCTGTTCTGACACTTTTCCAAATGATCTAGAAGTCAAGTTATTATTTGTTGCTCTTATCACTGGGATCGATGACAAGACTTTTGTCAGGTAGTGTGTATTACATGTCTTTTAAACACAAAATTGCTTAGGAGAGAAGCATATAATCAAATCAGAAATTCAGCTTTGGTTATTAACAGTAATTTTATTTTACTGTATCAGTTCAAACGTCATTCACAAATTTCAAGCTGTTTAAAATCTGTAATAAAATAAAATCTATTTTGAAATTATTCAGCCACTATATTACATAAAATGAAACAATTTATACAAAATAGAAACACTTTCAAAAGAAGTGTAAATGTATCTTGTATCATAGACTTGTATCATACAGAATGCTTTCAGTTTCTTATCGAAACATCAGAACACCAACCTCTCATTTGTCATCATGAGTGGGACCTCTGAATTCTTATAATTCTACATTTTTGACTCCACCACCAGTCCTAAAGGTTTCTTTGTATTTTTTACAATGGGTTCCTACAGTGGCCTTTTATGAGTGTATGTGTGTGTGCCACAAGGGTCACATCTTTTCTTATTATACTATTAGCTTGCATCACAGGACAAGACAAACTAAATGCTTGCCAGCTATTCTTGTTACTGTCCTCATTAACTTTTTCTGAGTTTAATGAGTGTTAGGATATCAATTTTGATACTGTAGCTTTTGACTTACAGAATTGTCTGTCAGGCAAGATTTTTGCAGTGTTCCACACATCACCTCTCAATTCAGCATGTAGAATCAGCGTTGGCCTCAGTGAGCAAGAGCATTCTGATTGGCTATTCAACTACAAATCAGTGCATGTGATGAATCTGAGCAATTGACACAAGTTAAAAGTAACAACAAAGAACATTGACATATTTCCATGAGTGAATCCCTCTGTGCTGAGCGAAAACTACTGTGAAAGAGGTGCTTGTTTGGATACCTTCATGCTCTAAGCTGCTTTTTTAAGAAACAAAAAACCCATTCCTTTAACATGAAATAACTGAACATAAACAAGAGGGTGAGAAAAATACTCATTGTAAGAACATTCTACATGGCACTTAGAGGTGTTTGCATCTCAATCGTCTCAATTACCAGGGCTCAATTATTGCCCAGAGCCCTGGTCAATTATTATGTAAGGGGGTCCAAGATCAGGTAGTTCTTAAGAGCTCCCCGGATGAGAAAGGGATGGGGGGATTCTTAAAAAGACAAAGATATGGGAAGTAGCGTGAAAGTGTATTGTAGATTTGGATTAATCTGATTGGTTTATTGATGATTACTGATGAGAAAAAAAATCTAATGAATCAAATGATGTGCTCCTGTTAAAATTAGTTTATCAAACTTCACTTTATATCGTGAACATCTCATTTACATAAATCTCCTGAAAAAAAAGATTGACTATAATGAATCAAATCTGTGTGAGAAAGAATATAATATCATTCGACCTGATTGACTTGAAAGATTTTTCAAGAGCTCTGAGAAAAAGTATAGTTTAGAATAGCTCAACAATAATCATTCCTATTTTTCAGTGCTACAAAAAACAATCAATCAGGATAAATTCCTAGGACTGAATGTGATTCAAGATCAATCAATTAGCTACAATTAATCAGATTTTGTAAAGCTACACAAGAGAAAAATGTGTTTAGGGTAAATAAGTTCACTAGAATGGTTTGTGTTTTCCAGCACTACACATGAAAGAAAGTATTGTTTAGATGAATTGTTTCATTAAAATAAACGATTAGAGCATTCAAAAGAGTGGACTATTTGGGGCAAACCATTCACAGGAGTGATTGTGATTTTCCAGTGCTCTGAAAGCAAGAATTGTTTGAGCTATAATCAGTCTAGAATGATTCAGATTTTCGAATCATTTGTCAGACAGAAAGAATCATTTAGGCTGAATCAATTCAGTAAACACATTAAGATTGAAATACACTACTGAGCTCCTCTCACGCTACTGAGAAATGCAGTTAATTGCTCCCAAGACTGTTTTTAATTAACCAACACACTCTGTCGCAAGCTTCACGCTTCTTCTTTCTTTGTTTTGTTGAGATGGGTTTCCATAGAGGAATCGAGTCGTCCATCTTAAACAAGCCCTCGATATTGTAACGCATAAAATATGACTTGACTCAAAGCCAGACATTTGCAAACGCAATTGCCAAATCAAGACGTATTTGCTCAAGGTCTTGCATAAGTGCAGGACTTTCTGAGGGCTTCTTGCAGTTTTACTGTCATAATGGGTTTCATTCCCCTTGCGGCCAGCCTTCAGATTTTGTTTTGTACATCTTAACAGCATTGAGTTAAGGACTGCTGTGAAAAACAACCTCAATGAGCTCTATTGAAGTCAACAAAATCTAGTTACGCCTGTAGTGAATGTCAAAGCCTCCTCAGGAGGAATGGAAATCCCCTTTTTGACTACAGAATTGAAGAAATGTAGCTTTTAGTGCTCATACATGTCAACCCTCCCGATTTTCCTGGGATTCTCCTGCATTTTACAGTTCTATCCCGCTATCATTAAAAAATACAGTTATTTTTCTGTTTTTCTCCTGTATTTTAAATCTTACTATGAAGGGTGACAATAAAGAGTCGATCCTCCCTATACACAACCCATGCCGCCAAACCACCAGGGGACACCCCTTGCTCTTAAATGTAAATCTGTTCTGTGCTTTTGTTTTATTCAGTCATGAAAGCACTTTGAAATAAATAAAGGGTTCCATTCCTATCCATTACAGGCGCTGTTGCCCTTCCTATGCAATAGGACACACTCCATAGTGATAGATGCTGTTTCCCAAACGGATTCTGTACACGCGATTTGAAGCAGAGCGAAAGTCTGGGTTTTGGGTACGTGTTCGACCGGTTTGAACAGAAATATACACATAATTAATAATAATATCTAAAGATGTCGATTTTGGTGGGTTTTCTTTCAAACACAACTAATTTTGTCTTAAATGAGCATAAAAATTTAGGAAAGCAATCGAATGCTTTCATTATAATGTTAGATCTGTGCATGTTTAAAGTGACACCTCTATTATTTAATGTAAATGAAATGAAAAAGTCTTGCTCTTTAATCAGAATGTTCAAACTTTTCCACAATAGACGTCGAGCTTTCTCCAGCCTCCGATGCCTAGACTGTAGCTCAGCACAAGAAGTTTGGCCATCGGAGAAATGGTCGTGCCCAACTGAGCCTGGTTTCTCTCAAGGTTTTTTTTCCTTCACTTTCACCAATTGGTGAAGTTTTTTTCCTCGCCGCTGTCGCCACTGGCTTGCATGGTTCGGAACTTGTAGAGCTGCGCATCGATGAATTTGCTCTTCAGTGCTTGGACTCTCAGCAGTGAAAATTAAACCACACTGAACTGAACTAATCTGAACTTAAACTCTGAAAACTGGACTGGCACTGTTTAAATTTTCTATAATTTTCTATGTTAAGCTGCTTTGACACAATCAGTGTTGCCAGACTAATTATTGTATTTGTATGAAAATTTCAGCCTCTGTACGATGTACGATCAATAATGAGAAAAATCCTATGATGTACGATAATTTCAGAATTTTATGTCATTTAAAAGTAATTTAATTGTAATCTTCAAGCTTCTTGATGATCTAGCTGCATCTCTTCTGTACTGTCTGTGAGGAGAAGGTGGAGTTAGGCACATTTTCTATCTAATCTTATGTTACCTCTTGTCAGCCAATCAATGTGGAGAATGGCTCTCTCTCTCTCACGAGTTAACGCTCCTGCTGCGTGTGCCCGTGGTTATGTCAGTAGTTTTCAGTTTGAGGTCGATCTTTTAAGTAATAATGTTAAATCAATTAGCGCTATAAAGGAAGGTGAGAAGGACAGGGGAGTTTTCCCCTGATGTTCTCATTTTTGCCCATTCAAATGCGTCAAGTGAACATGTTTTTTTCCAAAGTTAATCTCATCAAAACAAACACCTCAGAGTGTGTTAAAAATTTGGCAGGATGCACTGCTTTCAAGCCAACCAGCACTATTTTGTAGTCCATGACAGCATCCAATTTGTACAGTAAAATGAAACCCTTAACATCTGGCAACATGCAACATTCGATGACAGCAACTCAGAGGTGGAGTTTGAACCTTCCCACTAAGGTATGCCTAGTTTTTTTTCAACGTATTGTGGTCATTTTCATGTTGTGTCAAAACGCTATGTGTCTAGATAATAGTGTATACTCTCCGTTTGACTCGTGTACCATAATTTTCCTCCAAATATGATAATTTGAAGTTCTGGTTCGATACTTTGACATTTCCAATCTGGCAACACTGGACACAATCTAAAAGCACTATAGAAATAAAATGAATTGAAATTAAATATATGCTGTCGATTCGTTTCATTGCAGATACTGATGTGGACAATCAACCACCACCATCAGGTTGGCCGTGTCCAGGGGGGTAACCCTCGCCACTGCCTTCGTCCTCGGCAGCCATAGCTGAATATAACTTTTGATTCAAGCTATGGATGGAGTCTCTCCGCCAAAGAAATCCTGTGTTTTGTTAAATCATACTTTTTGTTAAACAATACTCATCAAATAAATGTAATTTTATGTAGCTCTAGTATGTGCTCAGTGGCTTTGAAATCTGCTTATTTAATGTTTACAAAGGAATTGATGACTCAAGGTCGCAATACAGGGATTTAAATTAGGGTGTGTGTTAGAAAGGGCGAACAGCACTACATTGGGATACACTTGTACTCAAGCCAAGAGGAACCTTAAGGGGGTCTGGGACACTGGAGCTGCACAACACTGACCTGCTACGGCTCATTTGTCTTCTTGGTTTAATCAGATTAATGACATCCTGCTCCAAATATGACAACCTGTAGCTTTTATTAGGGTCACGAGTGCAGCTTTTATATTTTAATGCCCTTAATAACAAAGAACTGCGAGTCCCCCAGTGTGGCTTTCGCATTCTTATCCTGCTGTGCGTTTGAGCTGTCGGATAAATGTGGTTTATTTGTGCATCATTGATGGAGTACTGATGTTGGCTTGGGATTCTGCTGTGCAAGACTTTGGCTCTTGAGTTAGTGTCTTGTGGGTTAATTTAAATGCGGACCCTCTGTACATTAAAGCCATACCTCCACCCTGTTCCTCCAACAATACCATACCTCTCCAGAGTTCATCTAAGCATACACACACACACCCTGTTGTGTCAGTCAATCATCACCACACCCAGACCTCCCAAATACAACAATGACCTCATGAAAGCACTTTATCTGGGTTTCCTCTTTTCTGCTAAGTCTGAATGAGTGTGACCTCAGACCTGGAAGACGAGAAATCTGTATGCCATTTGCACATAAACACCGATGATTTTATTACTGGAAAGGAGTGTTATTAATGGTCTCGAGCTTGTTTCAACTGTACATAGACCGAGAGCCAATGGAGTCCAGTGCAGAGTGAAACAATGCAGTGTTATAAGGTTACAGCTCAATGCATAGCAACCGACAGTCAGTCTTGTGTATCATATTCATGTTCTTTAGACAACCATGTAAACAGTGCATGTTTTAGCTAAACTATGTGTTTCAGTGTTTGAGAGGAAATGTGAAACTGTGAGTGAATCAATGAAATGCTTCATTCTTATAAATATAATCCAACATTTTCAATAGCGGTGGAAAATATATGTGATTACGCAACTCTGGAGCCTTCATCCCTCTACTGCACGCATTATGATAGATCTATGAAAAGAATTTGACTGTTTTTCTTTTCTTAGAATGGCTTAACTTGAAGTGCTGTAAAAAAATGTGGGTAAAATTATGATACCTTATGAGGTACCTTATGATTTGTTGCCATATGGCAACAACGTCCAACAGTGGATCTAACTTAAAAATTTCAGATTTTGAACTTTCCTTTAATTTAATAATTTTGTTGTTTGAAATGATGGTAATGCTTTATTTTGATGGTCCAGTTGAGTATTAGTAGACTGTCTGCTTAATATCTGCTGATACTGCTCCTTCAAGAGACATTTACTGACTATAAGAAACTTTGCAAGTACATGTCAACTTACATTAACCTTAACCCCAACCCCAACCCCAACCTAACAGTCTACTTATAATCTAATGAAAATTAGTTGCAATGTAATTTAAATTCAACAAACGGACCAAAATAAAGTGGGACGGAAATGATTTAACTGGTGTTGCAGTATTATAAGCTTTAACACTGAACTTATAAATGACACCTTTCATATAATTTCCAACAACTCATATTCCAGCAGCTTGCATTTATTCCATTCTTTTTTGCTGAATATTATTGAAAACAAGCATAATATTGTATTATAACATTTACAACATATAGTAGGTATACATATTTCCTCCAGTAAATATTATAATAAATAACAAGTCTAGTATATCCAGATGCATCAGATGTAGCTACTAGCTAACAATGTTTATATATTATACTATATACTATACTACACCTGTCTTATCTGCCTCTGAGCTAACTTATTTGAACTGTCTCCATCACTGCTCTTATCAAATGTCCAATCTGCATCATTCTCATGGTCACTAAAACCCATCTCCTGCTCACTTTCATCTGCAGGAGGAGCCAGTTCTGTCCTTTTCTTCTTTCACGTACCACAGAACATGGTGGTGCTCGCTAATACACTGTTTCCTGTATTTATATCTAATTAAAAGAAGTATTGCCATTGAAATTTGATATTATTTGTAATGCAAATGCCATTACCATGTGACTTATCAACATTATATTACTAGCATGTTGTTATTTACAACTTAAAAGATCACAGCTGGCCCTACAAACTAGCTAACCTGTTGCAATATGGCACATTCCACCACAGTGTTTCCAATTGGCAACACAAACATTTGATCGATTTACAAAAAACTTTTGAGTTGTGAATATGCCATCATAACTTACTGGAGGTGATGTGTTTTTTGTGGATCTTTCATGAGCCAAAACAATCGCATGACAATTCGTCACTTTTTGATTTAGTGGCTAATTCGTATGAATTTGTACGATCTAATTTGTACAATTTAGTCCGATTTGCTCATCCCCCAGTGACGCCATGCCTCCTTTTTAAAATCGTACAATTTCGTACGACTGAACTCTAAGTAGCCACTAAACTGACAAAACGTTAATAATGATAATTTGTTTTTATCACATGCATTTAACTTTGCACGACAAATGTGACAGGATACACTTTAATATCCACTGCTGTATGGATATCTGTTATGTTAATGTACAAAATAAACCTGATTTAATGTCCACAAACTGGGATTGAAGCATCTTTTATAATTGTAATAAAATGTGGCTGTGGTGATAAACATGGTATGTGGTGGTGGGTCTCAAAATGGGAGGGATTAGGATCCTATTTTAACATCAGAAAATAAAAAAAAGAGACTTATTGTCTTTATATCACACTAATATGACTGTGGACATGCTATACCTACACACAGTCCTGTCCAAACAGTTTCCAAAAGATGATTTTCATCAGGTGCCCTTTAAATAATCTTTAGGCAATATTTCAAAACGCGCATAAATAGAAACATGGCTAATGACACTGCAAGCTACAGTTAAGCCATAGTTTAGGATTCAGCATATGAAGTCAGCATATAAATACTCATTAATCGTTGGTAAATTATGAGCAGTGTCAAACTTAACCAAGTTAAACCAGGATCCTGTTAACCCAGAGTTCAAGAATGACTTGAGTTTAAAAGGTTAGTTCACCCAAAAATTTAAATTAATCACATCCAAACATCATTTCAATCCGCTGAGATGTTTATCTTCTGAAAAGAAGTCAAGATGCTTTATATTAAATCTAAGAGCTCTCTTAGACTCAGACAGCAATGGCACTGAGACATTTAAAGTCCAGAATGTGAACCTCCAAGAACTATTTTGAACTATTTAAAAATGACTATGTTTGCCTACTGTATGTCTTCCACATCTGATTAGGTTGACTCTAATACTTTGCATGATGGCAGTTGAATGACTGAAGTCACAAGAAATGTTTTGACAGTGTTTTAAGTTCCTTCATGACTTTACAAACCTCTGAGACCTTTGTTAATCTTCAGAACACAAATTATTTCTTGATATTTTCATCTAAAATAACTTCATTTTTTTTCTGAATATAAACAGAGGTCTTAGGGTTTTGGAATAACATGAAGATAAGTAATTAATAATATATATATATTGGGGGGTGAACAATTTTTTTTTTTTTTTTTTTTACTTGCGAAATAACTTTTAAGGGTAAGTTATTAACTCATCATTTACTCAGAAATTACTTGAATGTTTATTCACTCAAAAGTCTGATGCTTCAGTACAAAAACCAATCCAAATATATTAAGCAATTTAAGTATACTGAAAAGACAATTAGTTCATATTCACATATAAACATTGAACATAAACCAAAGCAAGAAAAAACGCATGGTTCTTGCAGAAGTTTAAATATGCCATGTGACATACATGAATGAATTTCATTGGCTTTCGTAGGTCAAGCAAGCTTGATTGATATTCCATGACCAAATTTGAATGTTGTAAACATTGTACACTGATGCAAAAACTGAATCAAAGAATTTTGAATTTCTGAATTTTATTTTTAAATCATATAAACTGGTCAGTTTTCCTCAGAACACTTGAAAGAAATGTTACATTTGTAAAGATTTTTTTTTGTTTTGTTTTGGGTTGGCACAGTGGCTCAGTGGTTAGCACTGTCACCTCACGGCAAGGAGGTCACTGGTTCGAGTTCCAGCTGGACCACTTGGCATTTCTTTGCATGTTCTCCCTGTGTTCATGTTAGGTGAATTGGAAGAACTAAATTGGCCGTAGTGTATGAGTGTGTTTGTGAACGAGGGTGTATGGGTGTTTCCCAGTACTGGGCTGCGGCTGGAAGGGCATCCGCTGTGTAAAACATATGCTGGAATAGTTGGTGGTTCATTCCGCTGTGGCAACCTCTGAAATAGAGACTAAGCCGAAGGAAAATGAATGAATGAATGTATTGTTATAAAATGATGAAAGATATGAAGCATCAAGAGTTGTTGGTGAATAATTAATCAGTGGACAGAAATCCCTCAGATGTAGCAACAAATATTTTCATGAAAAGTCTAATTAGATCAACATGAGGGTGAATAAATGATCACAGAATTGATATTTGTGAGTGAACTAACTATTAAACATAATACATAAAAATGAAATACATTTTATGTAGTAATCAAGTATCGAAAACAGCATGCTGAAGTATAAAACAATATCTGTTGACTAAGATCAAGATTCACAGGTATTTTCCCATAAATTTACCAATTTATCCATATTATATTTATTCAAACTTATTTATTCCCTTTGTTAAACTAATCCTAAGTCAAAAGTTGCACAGGTAGAGACCAAGGTCCAAAAATGCCATTCACAAGCATAAATAAACAGATAACAGTCGTGCTTCACAAAATGCATGGGTTTTTTTTTCAGACTAAAAGTGGCAATAAATCTAAATTCACTGTATACTCTGACTTTGGAGTTATTTGGTACTATGTAAAACATGTCATCAATCATATATTGCAACTTTTGAAAAATGTCAGACATCTGGAGATGGGGAGTTGTGTGTCAGGTGACAGTGATTTACTGTATATGTGCAATTTATGGCTGCATACTGTATTGTAATGTATATCGCTCACAGAAAAACCATACAGCACGACATTTTATTGTGCATTAGAAAACAAGCTCAGCCAGGGGTTTTAGATTACGTTTATTTGTACTTTTTTTACAGAAAATTTGACATAAATGCAACATACAAAACTCTGTAACTCATCCAGGAGTCTCCACTTATGCTGAGTGACTATATTATTAAATATCTGAGGGTTGTAAATCTGAGGTTTATAAAAGGATTATTGTACCAAAACTTAGTCTTGAAAATATTTACAAAAAGAGTCAAATTTTTTTTTACAAAAATGAATAGCTAAAATAATGAAATGTACATAACATTTAAAAAGCCCATTCTCCCAAAACTGATTCCCACTGCTAAATGATATGAATAGACCTTTTATTTGCAATTCTTGAATGTAGGAATAAAAAAAAAATTTGTAACACTTTATAATAACTACACACTATGAATCATCTACTAAACATTAGCTAATAGGGAATTCATTAATTGTTAAGCATTAACTCTACATTACTAGACGTTAATAAGCAGTTTTTAACTGCAGATATAAATGCTCTTATCTTGACTTATAAGCACATTTAAAATTGTATTTTCATACTTTGTTACTGATTAATTTTCATGACTTAACAGGACTTAACATGACTTAACAGGACATTTATAATTAAGAGTAGTTGGGGGTTTTAAAGATCATTTAGAATGAGTTAGTAAATGATTAATAAACTATTCAAATTAACATTTGTATATTATTATTCAGGAATATATTATTAGTTAAGTTGTATGTTAACAAATGCTTTAACTCAGCTTTGTGATCTAAAGTGAGGATTATTTATGCTTTGTTAATCTCTAATAAATGATAATTAAAGACTTGGTATCAAATGAACAATACAACTTTCCAATCTAATCTAAAAAGTTCAATTATCGCCAAATAACAGGGGTGTCAACATTTGACATAAAATTGGATAAAACAGCAAAAATATAATAATTGAACAACATTTCAATGTTATTTAGTGGTGTTTAAACTGTACAGTAATGTTATTTTATTTATGATTTATTTTCATTTTCATCAGAGTTTCATTTCTGTATCTTCAAATTAATAAAAATGAATAAAGTCGTTTATTTTCTTTTGTTCCCGTTTAGAATTTAACTGAGCCTTTAATTGTCATTTATAAGGGATTTATAAAGCATAAATAGTCCTCACTTTAGATTAGGTCACTAAACTGCATGAAGTTGAGTTAATAAAGCATTTACTAACATACAAATTAACTATTAGTATATGCCCTAACAATAAGATATACAAATGTTAATTTAAATAGTTTATTAATCATTTACTTACACATTCTGAAAAATCTTTAAAGACCAGCAACTTCTCTCAAATAACTGCTTTGTAAATAATCCAATACTTAATTTAGTAATGAAAAATAAATAATTAACAAAGTATAAAAGTACAATTATTAAGAACAAGTCAAGAATACCGCATTTGTATCTGCAGTTATGAACTGCTTAATAGACTAATGTCTATTAATATAGAATTAATATTTAACAGATAATGAATTAACTATTTGCTAATGCTTAATAGATGATTCACAGTGTGTAATTATAGTGTTACCAAAAAAATCTTCATAAAGCTCTGTAAAACCATTAAGGTTATACATTATTTTCTTCTAAGATCTTTTACTGCACCCTTATTTACATCAATGATGCTTTGGGAACTATGAACATAAAAATAAGGCATGCAAGTCCTTCAATTCTGTTTTTAAAGGTAAAAAAATATGTGTCCAACACTCAAGAAAAGATTTTTTGCTGCTTGTTGAAACTACTTATTTAAAATGAGTTGAAACAACACAATTCTTAAGTTTTTTTTTTGGGGGGGGGGGTTGGTACAGCTTGATTTGTTTTATGATCAATCCACTTAAATTTGTAAAAATGATTAAGTTAACTTAATCGATTTGTGTTGGGACAGCATGAAGGAATTGTCTGGATCCCAGCATTATTTTACAGTGAATCCTTGACTTAGTTTAACACATAAATCAAAAGACAAAAAATACCCCCAAAATAAATGGTGCACATTGTATGGAAGCCCTGAACCGCATGACATAAGTTTTCTTTTTTTTTTTCTCACCACCAACACTGCTTTTTTTTTCACCTTGCGGTTCAAGATATTACGTCGATATAATGACAAAATATCTCATTATAACAACATAATATCTCGTTATAACGACATGAGTTTTTTTTTTTTTTCACCACCAAGACTGCTTTTTTTTCACCTTGCGTTTCAAGATATTATGTTGTTATAATGACATAATATCTCGTTATTACAACATAATATCTCGTTATAACGACATGAGTTTTCTTTTTTTTTTCACCACCAAGACTGCTTTTTTTACACCTTGCGGTTCAAGATATTACGTCGTTATAATGACAAAATATCTCGTTATTACAACATAATATCTCCTTATAACGACATGAGTTTTCTTTTTTTTTTCACCACCAAGACTGCTTTTTTTCACCTTGCGTTTCAAGATATTATGTTGTTATAATGACATAATATCTCGTTATAACGACATGAGTTTTCTTTTTTTTTCACCACCAAGACTGCTTTTTTTTCACCTTGTGGTTCAAGATATTATGTTGTTATAATGACATAATATCTCCTTATTACAACATAATATCTCGTTATAATGGCGTAAGTTTTCTTTTTTCTTTTTTCCTCACCACCAAGACTGCTTTTTTTTTTCCACCTTGTGTTTCAGGGCTTCCGTAACATTGTTAGGCTCCAGACGCAAAAAAAAAAAAAAGAAAGAAGAAGATGCAGACCAAGTTACATGTTCACTGGCCAACAAAGTGAATATTGTAGGTCAGCTGATGGCCATTGTCCCATGCATACAGCACTTTATCTTTGGGATTGTAGTCCACTTGCGTTACAAACGCGTACTCATTTGTGAACGGCAAACGCGGTGTGGCCTCGGTGTTCGTGTGCGTATCGTAGGCGTACAAAACCTCGCCTTCTTTCTGATTGTAGACGTCAATGGCGTACAGGACGCCGCACACGATGAAGCAGTTGCCGTAGGAGTTGCGCTTCAGTCCAGTCCTCCATGTTGTCTCCTTCTTCATGGAAAGGTCGCTCGGGTCCAGCTTGCTGATGACGATGACTTCATGTTGCGAGTAGTCGTAATCCAGCGCTGGGTAAATCACCCAGAGTCCGCTCTCGTCCACGGCAAAATCGATGTCTGAGTGACCTCGCCATTTCCAAGGCGTTGTATCCTCATAGACGGCATCATGAAGCTGGGTCCAAGCTGCCACGTAGCGCATGCGCAGGTCATATTTGATGATGTTTTTAGTGAAAGCTCTGTTGTAGTAGAAGGCCCCGTTGTAGACCACATGGCCGGTTCCAATCCAGTTGTAGGGAAGTTTGTAGAGATTACTCCAGCGCCCTGTTATTGATGAGATATTCTGATTATAATCTATAATTATGACCATTTGTTTTGCTTTATTATGCCTCATTATGCTTCAGCTGTACAAAAAAATGCTTTTCTTACTGAGAGTTTTCGTCTGGTTTCCAGTTCAAATATCTAAAAAACATTCATTAAAGAAGACCTACTATGACCCTTTTTATGAGATGTAAGTCTCAGATGTCCCAAGAGTGTGAATGTGAAGTTTCAGCTCAAAATATCCCACAAATAAGGTTTTATAACTCTTTGAAACTGACCCTTTTAGGCTTTGATTTAAATTGTGCCGTTTTGGTGACTGTCGCTTTAAATTAAAATGAGATTGAGCTCTTTTCAAAAGAGGGCGGAGCTACAAACATCTGTGTTCATTTGTGGATCCTGAAACTCCACATTTATGATGCATCTTATTCGCTGATTTCAGCAGGTGTAAAACTCTAATGGCGGATGACTGCTTCTCACTCAGGGCTGTTACTATGCTAATCAGGGAGAGATCATCTCTAATGGGCGGGGCTTTCCTCCTCTAATGACATGTACAAAGGGAGAATGTCAATCAAAGTGTTTCATTGGCCTGTTTTTATCAAGTGTGATTATAAAAGATATAATACATTTTTACCATTAGAAGCTGGCTATATTCACACACTGTTGTGTTTAATCCCCTTATAAAAGTGATTGTTGCATAATAGGTCCCCTTTAAGTCAGTTTTTCCATAAAAAAGGTAAAATAATCTTGTTTTCGCTTTGAAATAAGATTATTTTGCAAATCCTAAATCAATACTAATATGTAATACATGCTTATAGCCATGTTACGCACGTTTTTCACAACCAAAACTACAATGGTGGATTACAGGACCATAAACATTCTGGTGTCTTGTTCTTCTTTACAAAGGTATCCCCGACTGTGATATTATATTTGTGATATAATACTGTGAAATTGTGAAAAAAAATAACATCCAAGTTATTCCACAAAAAGAAAAAAGAAAAAAAAGTAGACTACCTACTTGGTAGTCAAGTTTTGGTGATCTGTTTGGATTGCGTCCCTCTGTGATGACATCAATTTGATGGCTTAAGACACAATATTCTTAACCACGCCCCTCTTAGTATGATTTGTTATGAGGGAATGATGTGCAAATAGAAAACCATGCCCCCTTACTCAATATTCCATTGCAGTTGGAAGTACATCAATACACTGAAATAAAAATCAACAACTTGTTTTTCTTAGATTTTAAATGTAGCCTTGAATGATCTGGGTCTTGATACATGTGTAGATGTCAGGTTTTAGCCA
Source organism: Danio aesculapii (assembly GCF_903798145.1). Classification (NCBI taxonomy): domain Eukaryota; kingdom Metazoa; phylum Chordata; class Actinopteri; order Cypriniformes; family Danionidae; genus Danio; species Danio aesculapii. Next base: position 19,810,398 of record NC_079442.1, on the reverse strand, counting down.
GTTTTATTCATCATTTGATTGACAGATTTTAGCCATTTAAATGCTAATTGTGTAGTGGAATTTTTGTGTTTCAGTGTGTCTTAAACTGGTTTGCACATGGAAGGTTTCAACGAAAGTGAAAAACTTTTTCATGAAAGTGCTCAAATATCATGCAAAATTGATAAGATAAAATTTTCCATGATTTGATCTGTTTATTTACCTTGTTTGAAATTCTCCAGGTTGCGGAACTCTACTAGGTTATTGCCATAGTAGTAGTTTGTAACATAAATCTTGTTGTCTTTAGCCATTGGGTCTTTCATCCAGGCTCCTTCATTGCGTCCGTAACTGTGATGTTTCTCTGGCATATCCACTGAAGCCAGTGTGCCCTCACAGTCTGGAGATTTACCTACAAAAAAATTAATTTATTATTTTTACATATTACACATTTACTTTGCCGGCAGATAGCTCTCTGCAACTCTCACATGGTCGCCCACTGAAGCTAAGCAGGGCTGCGCCTGGTCAGTACCTCATGGGAGGTTGGGAGACCACATGGGAAAGCTAGGTTGCTACTATAAGTGGTATTAGTGAGGCCAGAAGGGGGCGCTGAACTTGCAATCTTTGTGGGTCGTAACACCCCAGTATATTGATGGGTACTCTGTACTGCTCTCTGTGGTTGTTTAAAATCCCAGGATGTCCTTTGAAAAAGAGTAGGGGTTTAACCCCAGCACCCTTGCCAAATTTGCCCAATGGCTTCTGTCCATGGTCTTCTAAATCATTCCCATAGTATAATTGGCTTCATCACCCTCTCTCCTTTCCACCAATCAGCTGGTGTGTGGTCTGGTGCAATATGGCTGCCGTCGTGTCATCCAGGTGGATGCTGCACACTGGTGATGGTGGATAAGGAGATTCCCCCCAAAAAATGTGTAATAATTAAAAAAAATATGCACTAGTAATTGATTTATTATTCAAATATTTTTTAAGGTTTTTAATCACTTTTGTTAACAAACTCAATTATTTGTTTTTATTATATAAAATATTTATTTATAATATTTATAATATTCTTATTATAAATATTATTAAAATATTATTGTTAATGTCATTTATTCGTGCGCTATAAAGCAGAATTGTCAGCATCATCACTCCAGCATTCAGTGATAGTTTTACTCTAATATGCTAATATGCTTTTTAACAAACATTTATTATTATTATTATTATTAATATTTTTATTATTATTATTATTAATAGTGAAACAGTTATGCTGCTTAATACTGATTCTCAGGATTCTTTGATTAGCAGGAAGTTCAAAAGAATGGTATTAACTTTTTCAAAACATTCCTTTAACATAATTTTAATGTATCCATTTATTTACTGTCACCATAATCAGTCTATGCATTAGTCCTTGCTCAATAATATCATTTAAATATCAGTCATATTTATTACCTATTTATATTTTTACACTAAAACATTAATATTAATATGCAATTCACAATAAGTTTTATTAGTTAATTAATAGATGTTATGTTTCATATATATTTACTAACATGAACTAATAATGAACAGTATTTGTACAACATTTATTATTCATAGCTAGGGCCAGACAGAATCTGACATTTTTTTGCTATTTCTGCGCAGAATATTGTAAAACATCTGTGGATTTATGCGGAATGATTTTGGGTGTATCGGAACTAAAAACTTAATTTGTTACAAAAAAAAACACACACACATTTTAAACTTTTATTTAATGTTTACAATGCAAATCCAATTAGATTTACTTATTTGGTAAACATTTATCAGGTATAAGTCTCTCATATAATAGATCTGCCATATATCTACTAAAAGACAGAAATTATTACTTCACAAACTGTATTGTAAGTAAATCATATGAACATTTTGTTCCTGAAATTAATTAAAAACTGAAGCTTAGTAACTTTAACTACCATTAACTAATACAACCTTATATAAAGTTTAACCCTGTTTATTTATTATTTATTATTATTAAAAATGTATTCATATTGAATATTAATATATAAATGTTTGTGTATATATATATATATATATATATATATATATATATATATATATATATATATATATATATATATATATATATATATATATATATATATATATATATATATATATATATAAATAATTACATGCATGGACATGAATTAATAATGAACAGTATTTTTTAGCATTTATTGATCATAGCTAAAAATGTACTAATACATTATTAAAATTAAATATTCATGCTTGTTAACATTAGTTAATGCACTGTGAGTTAACTTGAATAAACAATGAACAACTTATTTTCATTAGTTAACATTATCACCGATGAATAAATACTGTAAGCAATCTAAAATTCATTAATTATGTTAGTAAATAAATACATGAACTAACATTGACTAATACAACTGTATGCAAAACGTTTCCCTTTTTATGTACATGTTCTTTTATTATTGAAAATCTATAATTATTGAATAAACATGTATATATAATTAAAACGTAGGCAGAATAATTCATACCTGCTTTGTGCAAGTGTGTTTTTCCTCCAGTGCCCATTGGTTTCTCTGGTCCTGGAGTTAACTGGGTTGAATTCGTGACGGGCACTTCGCTGGTGGTTGCTAGTGTGGTGCTTGTTGTTGTGACAGCCACAAGCGTAGTGGTGGTTGTTATTGGCGGCACAGTTGATGATATTTCAGAGGTTTCCAAAACTAGCTCGGAGCCCTTTTTGTCCTCAGCCTGGTGGCCAGTGTGGGTCTTGGCTGGGTTTTCTGAAAACAGAGAAAGAGGGTTTGAAAGGCAGATCACGACTCTTGGCCTAAAGCTTCACCCCAAGCATTCGAGATTCCTCACATCAAAGAGTTATTAATGAGATGTTGCGCTCGAAGAAACTTCCTGCATTGTAACACAGTCTCTGCCTGCAATGCTTGGATTCAACATTCCTACGCTTGAGCCCATTTCATCTCATGCCATGTACAACAGATCTCCGTAAGACAATGTCAGTGGAGAGAACCTAATCTGAGCCTTTTCTTCCTGCCCTGTGGGAGCGTCTGGAACATTAAACATGTGGACGAGAGACATAAGTACATCAGATATTAATCTGTCATTCCAGGACACAGGGACTGTTACTGTAATCATTTTGGACGCCTCAGCAAACATTTGCCCTGCGTTTCACTGTTTCATATTTGATTCTGGAGAGAAATGGAAATTATTTTATCCCTAAGGAGAGTTTTTGTTGATGAAATGAAGAAATAAAGACTAGAATTTCACTAAAATAACAACACTTTCTCAAGAGATGCATTTTACAATGGAGAGCAACTGCTTCAGTGCAGATTTCAAAGTAAAAATGTCCTTCATGATAATGCTGTGCTGGACTGATAACAGAAATCATGTGGTTCAGCCTATTGAGAGCCAGCAGTGCATTATTCAGACAAATTTAATGCCACAGTGCATGCTGGGATTCATGGATGTTATGATTCTCCCAGTATTCACTGTTGCAAGATATTTGTCACCATTGTTGAGATTCAGCTGTGGCCGTAAGGTCTGTAGTGCTTGTCGAGGCTGCAATCTACAAACCCGGTGGTAAACACCAGAAGTAAGGGATGCCGTCAAGCTGAAGGAGTCCTACAGGGCTTGGTTGGCTTACAGGACTCCTGAGGCAGCTGACCCAGACGTACCCAGACGACCAACCGTGCTGAAGCCCAGATGGTAGCAAAGCAAAAACTCTGGCCTGGGTAGAGTTCGGGGAGACCATAAAGGAAGACTATTGGTCAGCCCCAAAGAGATTCTGGCAAATCATCCGGCGCCTCAGGCGGGGAAAGCAGCTCCACATCGACACTGTTTACAGCAAAAGTCGGGAGCTGTTGACCTTGACTGGGGATGTTGTCGGACGGTGGAAGGAATACATTGAGGATCTCCTTAACCCCACTGACATGTCTTTCTTTGAGGAAGCAGAGACTGGGGATGCAGGGGTGGACTCCCCCATCACCCAAGCTGAGGTCACTGAGGTAGTTTGCAAGCTCTGCAGTGGCAAAGCAGCAGGGGTGGATGAGATTCACTCTGTGTATATTTGGTCTCTGGATATTGTAGGGCTGTCTTGGCTGGCACGTCTCTACAATATTGCATGGAGTTCGGGGACAGTACCTCTGGACTGGGCAACTTGGCTGGTGGTTCCCAATTTTAAGAAGGGGGACCGGAAGATGTGCTCAAACTATAGGGGGATCACACTCCTCAGCCTCCCTGGGAAAGTCTATGTCAGGGTACTGGAGAGGAGGATACAGCCGATGGTTGAACCTAGGATCTAGGAGGAACAATGCGGTTTTTGTCCAGGCCATGGTACACTGGACCAGCTCTATACCCTCACCGGGGTACTCGAGGTTTCATAGAGGTGTGCCCAACCAGTCCACATGTGTTGTGTGGACTTGGAGAAAGCACTGACCGTGTCCCTCATGGCATTCTGTGGAGGGTGCTCTGGGAGTATGGGGTCAGAGGCGCTCTGTTAAGGGCTGTCTTATCCTTGCATTAACGGAGTAGGAGTTTGGTTTGCATTGAGTTTCCTTCGCAGGGTGGCAGGGCGCACACTTATAGGTAGGGTGAGGAGCTCTGTCACCTGGGAGGAGCTCGGCATAGAGCCACTGCTCCTCCACATCGAGAGAATGCCTGGGGAGGTGTTCTCGGCATGTCCCACCGGGAGGAGGCCTCTGGGAAGACCCAGGGCAAGCTGGAGGGACTATGTCTCACAGCCCCCCGGAGGAGCTGGAGGAGGTGTCTGGGGAGAGGGAAGTCTGGAGTTCTCTCTTAAGACCTGGCCCCAGAAAAATGGATGAAAACGAGATGAGATAAGATGTTGAGATTCATCAGCGGATTCTTGACATGTGCTTATTTTGAGGGATTCAGACATTTTAATGTGTTTCTAAAACTTGACCAATGGATGTAACCACAAGAAATTAACATTTTACCAGTTGTGCTGTACAAATTATGATTAAACTATTCTGACAGAGTGGCCTATTCTGTCAAGTCATCAGGTAACAGAATTTAAAATATGATGTGTAATATTTTACTGTTATTAAGGGACTATCAGAAGCGAAATTCAATGGGGTTTTTTTCGAAACTTTTCTTTGCAAATCATGACCGCAAAACAGTAAAATCCTTATTAATGACCGTTTTTTAACCTTCGTTTTACATTTACGTTCGTTATACATTTTACAAACCCCTTCCTCAGTTTTGCAGCCATGTTCCTGTTGTAGCTGGTGTTTTCAGAGATAACTCTCATACCCCTAAGTTTGTACTGTGGTCCTAAAAAATCTGCAATTAAAGGGCTGTACAGCCATTCCTCTTACCCCTACACCTACAAGCTAAAGGGAATTGGGACATCCCTCCCCTTCACGTGAATGTAAAAATGAGCGATAGGGAAAGAGCAAGGGCTAAAGGGTATAATTGGAATTCTGCCTTGTGTTAAATGTTTTATTTCAGTAATTTGATCTAAGGCTGTGACTGAAGTCAGTTGTGAGTTGTCAGTTGGGATTGTAGTTTTGTAGTTTGTAGTCTTATAACTTGGTCTTTTAGACCAATTTGCTCACAATTCTCTGCATCAAATCAAAGTTTTTAATGTTGCAATTCACCCTAAAGTTGGTTGATTTGGCTGATTTCATGGTTTATAATGCTTTAACAAGCAAAGACATTTTTTAATCACTATGGGGAAAACTTAATCTGCAAAATACTTCCTGCACAAGAACAGCTGAAAAAGCTGTGGACTGTAAATTTCAGATCCAGATCTGTTAGAAGAGAAGGCCTTTTCCTAACCATGGGCTATTCTGGTGTTCACAATTAAGAAAGTATTTTAACAAGAAATAAAATATAAGAGGAAAGGGATTATGCAGGGATTTTACAGAAAATAAGAGGGAGATCCAGACTCATTTACGAGAGACTTGTGAAATATAAACAATAAAATGTTTCCCTTAACTTTATACTCTTATACCTCCTGTACTGTTTTACCGCATGTGCCTGAGTGTACCACAGAGTTCTTGGATCGCAAAAAGCACAGGTGCAAGCAACCTGTTCAAAATCCCCAGAAAACATGACATAAATTCCCAAATCCTATGTACTGGGGTATGTTAAATACAGCTTATAGTGCCTAAAGAAAGGTACAATGTGTATTGCTATATCTATTGCTCTCGACTTGTCTCAAAGCCCTTCAATTGTCAAATACACAAATAGTTACATCAAGATCCTCATTGTGTAAAGAACATTTATGTAAACAGTTGATTATGTCTTCAGTAAGGGGTGGGTAAAAAAACTATGAATGGTATTTTCTTCTTCTTCTTTGTATTTTTATATCAGTATGATACAAAATAACCAAAATCAAAGAAATAATCAATCAGGTCAAAAGTACTTTAAAAGTAATCAGAAATTAGTCAGATTACAATACCTAAAATTACCTCCATCATGTAACCTATATCAATTATCAACCAAACAAGATCAGTCCTTTTACAGACATTCACAAGTAGTGACAATAAAAACATTAACATTAAAGAGCTATATATATATTAAAGAGCTATGTATAGAAGAAACTGAATCCTTATTTTAAATCTAACTGAAAGCAACACGTACACATTTACATATTTTACTACTGTGAACTGTTTTCTTTAATGCAAACTACTGTGTTAAGTGCAATATAAACATTATTACTTTTCAGTAAATATTAAGAGTTCATATGCAAAAAACAAAAAAAGAGCTGTCTGAAATGTTTTCCTAAAATGAGCATTTTTCTCAGGCTCCTATGTATGAGTTGAGTAAAACCCTTTTATGTTAATAAATAAATAAATAAATTAATTAATTAATTTGTTATTTCCCTTGCCTTTGATGTTAAATAAGTAAACATAAGTATAGGAGCTTGAGAAAAATGCTAATTTTAGAAAAAGAATTTAGATGGCACTTCTTAAATAATGACATACACTCACTGGCAACTTCTGTCCAACTGCTCGTTAACGCAAATTTCGAATCAGCCAATCACATGGCAGCAACTTGATGAATTTAGGCATGTAGACATGGTCAAGACGATCATCATTCCATCAGAATGGGGAAGAAAGGGGATTTAAGTGACTTTGAGCGTGGGATGATATTTCAGAAATTGCTAATCTACTGGGGTTTTCACGCACAACCATCTCTAGGGTTTACAGAGAATGGTCCAAAAAAAGAGAAAATATCCAGTGAGCGGCAATTCTGTGAGCGCAAATGCCTTGTTGATACCAGAGGTTAGAGGAGAAAGGCCAGACTGGTTCGAGCTGATAGAAAGGCAACGGTAACTCAAATATCCACTTGTTATAACCGAGGTGTGCAGAAGAGCATCTCTGAACGCACAACACGTCCAACCTTGAGACAGATGGGCTACAGCAGCAGAACATCACACCGGGTGCCACTCCTGTCAGCCAAGAATAGGAAACTGAGGCTACAATTCGCTCAGGCTCAACAAAATTTTACAATAGAAGATAGAAAAAATGTTGCCTGGTCTGACGAGTCTTGATATATGCTGCGACATTCGGATGATAGAGTCAGAATTTGGTGTCAACAACATAAAAGCATCGATCCCTTCTGCCTTGTATTAGCGGTTCAGACTGGTGGTTGTGGTGTAATGGTGTGGGGGATATTTTCTTGGCACACTTTGGACCCATTAGTACCAACTGAGCATCATGTCAAAGCCAAAGCCTACATGAGTATTGTTGCTGACCATGTCCATCCCTTTATGACCACAGTGTATTCATCTTCTGATGGCTACTTCCGGCAGGATAACGTGCCATGTCATAAAGTGCAAGTCATCTCAGACTGGTTTCTTAACCATGACAATGAATTCACAGTACTCAAATGACCTTCACAGACACCAGATATTAATCCAACAGAGCACCTTTGGGATGTGGTTGACTGAATGTGCAGCTGACAAATCTGCAGCAACTGTGTGATGCTATCATGTCAATATGGACCAAAAACTCTGAGGAATATTTCCAGTGCCTTGTTGAATCTATGCCACGAAGAATTAAGGCAGTTCTGAAGACAAGTGGGTCCAACCCGGTACTAGTTAGGTGTACCTAACAAAGTGACTGGTGAGTGTATACAGTATATCAGTGGTGTAGTCCTTGCTATACCCACGTATACTCAGTATGCCTACTTTTTTCCAGAAGCTGTTTGGGTATTACCACTTTTGAGGATCAATAATTGCATATACCCTCAGTATACTCACTTATTTTTCTGATTAAACTTCCCTAATTTTAGTTTATTATTTAAAATTCTTACTTGAAAATGTAATTTTTTCTTTGTTTACCCCAAAAGGATCTGTTCCTGATCCGCCCTAAAATTCAAATCCTAAAATCGCCCCTGTACATCAGTATTTCACATTTGTCTTAATCATGCCTACCACTACAGAGAACGACACTATATATAACACTAAAAACGATGAGGCAAAGACTACTCATAAATTGCGTAACAATATGCTATTTATAAGGGTAACTACTAGTATAAAATAGCAACAACAGAAGACAGATTCCTCTAATAGTTTGGTTTAAAACAAGCATGCACGAATGTGACATAATGGCTGATTGATGTTTAAAGGAACCTATTACATGTAAAGTAACAAGCCAGTAAAGAAAGTAAGTAAAAAAGCTGTCTTTCCATGTTTGCACAGGCCCTATTGAATTAACTTAAATAAAAGTTTACTAAATTGTTGTAACTATCTTGATTGACTCTTTTTTTCAGTATTAAAATTATTATATAAACTACATACTGTATACATAAAGCCAATCTCCAAGGCTGCTTGGGCACTATAAGGTAAATATAATTCATTAAATAGGATTAGACTATTTGCATCTCCCTTTAAAACGAACAAATTTGTTTAATTTATTTTTTCTTTCTAAATGGGTAGTTTTCCCAAAAAAATGAAAATTGTCATCATTTACTCAACCTTTACTTGTTCCAAACCGGTTTGTCTTTTTACCTTCTGTTGAACACAAAAGAAGATATTTTGAAGAAAGCATTTCTTTGCCTACTTTCAATTAAAATTTGGGTCGGGTGTAATAGTACACCACCTTTTTTCTTAGGACTACACCACTGCAGTATATATATATATATATATATATATATATATATATATATATATATATATATATATATATAGAGAGAGAGAGAGAGAGAGAGAGAGAGAGAGAGAGAGAGAGAGAGAGAGAGAGAGAGATTGTTTCTAAAACTACAGTGAGGTGTTTTGCAGAAAACATCAATTGAACACAGATGTGATGTGCATGATCTTCATACCTCTTTCTGCTCTCCCCACTGAATGTGACTCTGAGTCCTCGCTCTTAGACGCTTTGTAGTATGTGATCCCCCTGATGACCCCTGTCTGGTGCACTGAGGTCTTGGTTTTGGGGGTGGGGTCTGGCTTCGCAGGTTTTGATGCTTTGGCGGGAGCCTCTTTCTTGGGCTTGACAGGTTTTTCTTTAGGCTGTTTGGGTGGAGGTTTGACAGCTGGGGGTTTCTTGTTGGGCGGTTTTAAGGCCTCCTTGGACTTTTTGCTCTCAGTGCCCTGGAATTATAGAGGTTCGATTTACAGGCCTTGTCTTATGGAATTGTGTATGTGTACTGGTTTTGGTGGTTTACAAGGACAGAGATTTGTATATTGGTATGACCTAGTTGTACTCTAAGGTGATTTACAAGAACATGCCTTGTGTACTCTTAATTAAAAATGCTCAAAAATAATAAATAACGGGGTTTTATCACATTCAAATTTCAAAATTTTGTGTCAAGTGTTTTTTACTGTATAAAATACATTACGACTATGGAGAGTTCAACATGTGTGTGTACGTATGTGCATGTGTGTGTGGGTTGACACTACAATCATAAGCCTATAAATAAATAAAAAAAGACAAAAATAATATAACACATACTTTTACACGGGTGACGCAGTGGCCGTGTGAAAGTGTCGCCTCACAGCAAGAAAGTCGGTGGTTTGAGCCTTGGGTGGGTCAGTTGGCGTTTCTGTGTGGAGTTTGCATGTTCTCCCTGCGTGGGTTTCCTCCGGGTGCTCCGGTTTCCCCCACAGTCCAAAGACATGCGGTACAGGTGAATTGGGTAGGCTAAATTGTCCGTAGTGTATGTGTGTGTGATTGAGTGTATATGTGTTTCCCAGTGATGGGTTGCAGCTGGAAGGGCATCCGCTGCATAAAACAAATGCTGGATAAGTTGGCGGTTCATTCCACTGTGGGACCCCAGATTAATAAAGGGACTAAGCCGACAAGAAAATGAATGAATGAATGAATGAATGAATACTTTCACACCACTTTCCTTAAGAAGTAACTAAGTGATACATTTGTGACTCACGATTGTAATATATTACTTTTAAATGTAACTTTACCCAACACTGGTAGTAGCACATTACATTTACTTCATTACATTTTCAGACTTTTTGTTTTATTTGTAAGAAATGTTATACTCTTTCTAAATACGTTTCATTTATATAACTATTTCACTACATTCAGCAGTGTTCCTTCCTAGCTGTGAAATTTATAATGAACATGATTTTTTAAATTATTAATTAGTTAATGATGTGTTTACAAATCCTTCTAAATGATGCAGTAACTGCATTGAGAATTGGGCCTGAGTGTGGTTTTGCTACCTATATTAGAAAGTAGTAAGTATGTTTGATATGATACGGCGCTACGCGAACCGATTGGCAAGAATTGCCGGATGCAGTCGAGCAGGAGTTTGAAGTCGGACACTTTCTGCTTCCCACAGTAAATTTCTCAGTATTTGTATACGTTTTTGTCAGTAAATTGCTTCAATTACGTCATCTCGTTTGCATATTTTTTTTATTTCTGAGACTCTGCAGGCTTTTTTCAGATACATTATTTCTGCGATTATTTTGGTCTATGCATCTACTTGGTTGTTTTGAAGGCTATAAGTAGTTTTACTTGTACTTGAGTGAAATATTTGGCTACTCGACCCACATCTGGTTTTTATGCTTGAGAAAGTGTGTTACCTGTGCTTTACTGTCTGAGGCGGCGTCTTTCTGCAACAGCTGCAGGCCCAGGCTGGAGATCTCTTTCTTGATGCTCACCATGATGTCAGAGTAGTTCTCATATCGCTTCAGCTGATTGGACAGGTTCACTACGCTGTCCCTCACAAACTCATTTTCCCTGGTGAGATTTGTTTTTATGGTCTAGGAAGAGATCATCAAGACAGTGTCATACTTCTAGCAATTTTTAAAAATGGATGGTATAGTTCATCCTAAAATATAAATGATGTCTCATTTACTCACTCTTTAGCTGTTTCAAACCAGTTTGACCTTTTTTGTGCTGTTTTGAAGAATGTTGTAACCATAGGCGTGGAAAAAACAAATATTAGGAAGTCAATGATTACAGGTTTCTATCCTTCTTGAGTTTACCTTCTTTTGTGTTCAACAGCAAAAAGAAATCTAACTGGTCTGGAACAAGTTGAGGATGAGTAAATGATGACAGAATTTTACTTTTTGGGTGAACTATTTCTTAAAGTCAAATCCATCAGCTGATTACCTCTTCTAATGTGTTCATCTGAGCCACAACTTTGTTCATGTAGGCATGCACCTTCATCAGATCCATACTGTACAATGTTCCTTCCAGCAGATCCACCATGGAATGGAGCTACACAGAATAATAATAAAACAAAATATAATATTTCATATGTATCCACACTGGACATACGTGCTTATACTGTATATATTTTCTTGGCTCTTATATATGGCACCAGAATTTAGTTTTGTGAAAATGGACTGTATTTTTCTTTCTCACAGTGTATCTCTGGACAGTTTCTGCTGTGTGCTGCTGATTAGCACAGAAATGAACATTTTTCAGTTTGGAAAAGCAAACAAAAAAGCCAAAATGGATTTCTGTTGTAATCGATAGCATCTGCGGCATGCTTTCTATTACAACAGAAAATCATTTTGACTCCCCATAGAGAGATTGTCTTCTGTTTAACTCACGCCTGAACTACTTTTAAAAAGGAAAATTGAAGCTAAACGGCTTACAAAATATCAATTTAAGGTCTGGACATTGAATTGAAAAATGATCAAAGAACAGCTTGAGAATCTTTTTTTATGGCTGGATTATCTTAGAAAATGGTGAATTAAGACATGAACACCTTATAAATACATTTACATTTACATTTAGTCATTTAGCAGACGCTTTTATCCAAAGCGACTTACAAATGAGGACAAGGAAGCAATTTACACAACTATAAGAGCAGCAGTGAACAAGTGCTATAGACAAGTTTCAGGTGTGTAAAGTCTAAGAAGCAAAGCATTAGAAAAAATAAATAAATTAAAATAAAATAAAATAAAAAACATTTTATATAATTAGCAATTATAGAATAAAATTCTAAAATGTAAAAGTATAGAAAGAATATTTTAGAAATTTACAAATGAATGCTGAACATCGCATCAAATACCAAGTTTAACCTTATCTAAAAAATAATTAAAAGTAAAAGCTGAATATCTTACAAAGTGCCAAATTACACCATGAGCATCTTTTAAAAGAAAAGGAAAACGAATGTCTTAACGGCAAAATAGGTTTTAAAAATTTGTGTAAAAAAAAATAGAAGCACTTGGCGCAATAGCCTAGTGGTTAGCATGCCAGCATAGCACATCAAGGCATCCCGAGTTCGAATCCTGACTTGAGGACATTTCCCATCCCTACCACCCTCTCTCTCTCTCGTACTTTGCTTGGAAACACAATTGTAATTGTAAAGCCAGAATGTCTTAAATATGGCAAATTCCTGCTCTGAACATTACAAAAAATGTAAAAGAAGGACCTAAATGTCTTATAAACATTCAATATAAAGTCTGATAATCTAAACAAGGTAAAAGATATGAAAATATCAAATAAATGCATGGAAATCCTATAAGCATTTTATCCATCATAGACATAACCTTTTTAAAATAAAGGTAAGACCAGAATGTCTTTAAAAAAAAAAGTTAAATTAAGATCTGAACATGTTCAAAATATAAAACAAATATTAGGCTTAACTTCTTAAAAATGGCAAAATATGCACTAAATTATAGCCTGAACATCTAAAAGAATTATTAAAAATACTTAAAAGCCATGGAGAGACAGTTCACCCTCCAAAAAGTCATCATTTACTCACCCTTCCCTTCACAAAAGAAGATATTCTGAAAAAAGCTATAATCCGGTAACTATTGACTTTCTGGTTTTCACTTTTCTTCAAAATATCTTCTTTTGTGTTTAACAGAAAAAAAAGTCATAAAGGTTTGGAACCATTTGATGGTAAGTAAATAGTGAGTAAATTCTCGTTTCTGGGTGAACTATCCCTTTAAAAATACCAAATTGTGCCTAAACATCATAAAAATATCAAAGAACTAAACTGAACATCTAAAAAAGATAAAAGTAAGTCTTGACAATCTTAAAAAGGTAAGGTAGGATCTGAACTTTTTGCCAAATAATAGCCTGTGAACATCTTACATCATGTCTACACTGAGTTAAATGATGTCCCATTGTGCCACATCAGGTCAAACTGAGCATTCCGGCTTCATTACTAATATTGTCAGAAGTAGCACAAGCATGTGGACTACATTAGATATAATACTATGGAGAATCAGTTTACTGGTAATGTCTCATCATAATCAATGCAGACAGACATTTCACTGATTTTAATAGCTTCTATTTGATTGCGTCAGTGCAGACACAGAACATTCCTAATTAAAAAAATTATTTTCATATAAACATTAGAACACACAATATAATTAAATTCAGTTGGTCTGATAAAAATAGCAGTTTTTTTACCTTGAGTAGTTCAGGGGCTTGTTTCCTGAGTTTTTCCGTTCTCCACTCATTCTCGCAGGGGTTGAGTGAGGACGGAGGAGCCGTGCAGGAACACTTACAGTCAGAACCGGAGCTCACCGTCTCTACCGTGTAGAAATCATCCACCCGTAGGCTTCCGTCACGGAGTCTAGAGCAGGCCTCGATACTCAACGGCCTCATCACACACTTGCAGCGGCAGTCGGAACCCTCTGATATCATCTTGACCGGCTCTGGCTCACCGAAGATCTGAACACAAGAGAGGCAAAAGAATATAGAAGAGCTTTCATTGCTTGATGTTTTGGGTTACATCAAATTAATTTGTATATGTATTTATTTGGAACTTAATCATGTGATGTTGTTTTTTTGTTAATTATGCATATGTATTTATTTTTTAATTTAAAATTGAATCATGTGCTGGCAAAGCTTGTTTTTTTATTTTATTGTCACGTGATGAACAAACTTTCTGATTCAGTGCTTAAAGGTGCAACAGGTGATTGTCTTCAGAAACTATTTTTATTATTCTGGTTGTAAGTTTCTTCACAGCCTTATAAAAATCATTAAATTAAGTGGTCCAAATGTATTTATATGTCTTTTAATAATCTGTGGAAGGTGTAGGACCAAGAAAAGATTGTACAATCAAAACATACAGTCCGAACATTACGATAGGCTGTCCTATCTGCATCTCAAAATATGGAATTGCATATCTCTGTGTACCCATGCAAAGAAAGGCATGTTCACGAATGCGGTTCAACCTTCTTTAGTTTGGTATTGTAATTACTAACTGTACTATAAAATTTTCTCTCTGGAGAATGTTACATGGTGTGTTGTTTTAATGTTGTCTAGTGCACAGCATCAATACAATACAATATTGTCTAGTGCGCAACAGCTATACAATACAACATCATTGTCTAGTGCGAAACATCAATATAATGCAACATCGCTGTCTTGTGCGCAACATCAATACAATACAACATCGTTGTCTAGTGCGAAACATCAATATAATGCAACATCGCTGTCTAGTGCGCAACATCAATATAATGCAACATCGCTGTCTAGTGCGCAAACATCAATATAATGCAACATCGCTGTCTAGTGTGCAACATCAATACAATACAACATAGTTGTCTAGTGCGCAACATCAATATAATGCAACATCGCTGTCTAGTGCGCAACATCAATACAATACAACATAGTTGTCTAGTGCGCAACATCAATATAATGCAACATCGTTGTCTAGTGCGCAACATCAATACAATAAAACATTGTTGTCTAGTGCAAAACATCAATGCAATACAACATCGCTGTCTAGTGCGCTACATCAATACAATAAAACATTGTTGTCAAGTGCGAAACATCAATGCAATACAACATCGTTGTCTAGTGCGCGGCATCAGTAAAACATCGTTGTCTAGTGCGTAACATCCATACAATACAACATCGTTGTCTAGTGCAAAACATCAACACAATACAACATCGTTGTCTAGTGCGCAACATCAATACAATACAACATCGTTGTCTAGTGCAAAACATCAACACAATACAACATCATTGTCTAGTGCGCAACATCAATACAATACAACATCTTTGTCTGGTGCAAAACATCAACACAATACAACATCGTTGTCTAGTGCACAACATCAATACAATACAATAGCATTGTTTAGTGCACAACATCAATACAATACATCGTTGTCTAGTGCACAACATCAATACAATACAACAGCATTGTTTAGTGCACAACATCAATTCAATACAACAGCATTGTCTAGTGCGCAACATATGTAAAACATTGTTGTCTAGTGCACTACCTCAATACAATACAACAGCATTGTTTAGTGCACAACATTAATACAATACAACAGCATTGTTTAGTGCACAACATCAATACAATACAACAGCATTGTTTAGTGCACAACATCAATTCAATACAACAGCATTGTCTAGTGCGCAACATATGTAAAACATTGTTGTCTAGTGCACTACATCAATACAATACAACAGCATTGTCTAGTGCACAACATCAGTATAATACAACAGCATTGTCTAGTGCGTAACATCAGTACAATATAACATTGTTGTCTAGTGCGCAACATCAACACAATACAACAGCATTGTCTTGTGAGCAAAATCATAGCTACAATGCTATCTGAACTTCAACTCTGAAAACTGGACTGAAGCAGTTTAAATTGACTAGAACTTCTTCTGCTTTGAATCTACATTGTAAAAACGCTATAGAAATAAAGATGAATTGAATTGAAATATGGCTTTTGGTGCTATCAGGCTAGCGTTAGCATTTTCCAAGATCTCCTTTTGCACCAATGATTATTATTTTCAGTGTAAAACAGATTTTTAAAGGAATAAACAAAACAAATGTAACATTATACATGTTTTTGAACAATTTAATGTAGCCTTTCTGAACAAAAGTTTTCAAAAAGAACTGAGCACAAACTTTTGAACAGTAGTATAGCTTGATTTTAAACGGCAGTCACATACAATTTAGCATTTACATGTATTGAATTATGTGAAGTATAATATTTCAAATAACTCTTGACATGAAGATCAAACCAAATCCTTCAAACTGCCATGGAAGTGACATGAAATACTACTGGAACTTAACCCTTTCATGTCCCTCTTCAATCATCAGATTTAAGCCACTCTGCGCTTCAGGATATGAAAGCTGCTAATTTACCTTGAACACTAAAACAGATTTGAACCCTGATGCTCTGGAAATGATCAACCATTGCGATTTCAACCACTGCAGTGAAACTTTACCGTTCCCTATAACAAGTGTCCACAATTTGAACTTTCTCCCAATCCTTCACTACTTCTACTTAACAAATCTGTGGCATTTCACATCCATTTAAAGTCTTATCTCCAATTTCGAGATACACAAAACCAAAAAATATCTATCTGGTGTCTACATTTTATAAATAAAGACCATTACTTTTGGAGAACATATACAGAAACTCCAACATTCACTTCTTGACAGATATATGGCATTTCACATCCATTTAAAGTCTTATCTACAATTCCAATACACAAAAATCTATCTACATTTTATGAATCAAGATCACTACCTTTGGAGTAGATACAGAAAACAACTCTTTCTTTCTCTCACGCACACATCTGTTGTCAGTTAGCGCTAGCTCTTTTACCATGGCACTGGCTTTGAAGACAGCCTGGGGCTCGAGATTCCCATAAATTCAGCCCAGTGATAGATCCTGAGTGGATTTGCACCTTCTCCCATAAACAACTTGTTTTCAAGCCACATCCTGCAGCACCTCGCAGTTTGACAGTACATCTCTAATTTCTCAATAACAGCCTTGCATGACATCCAGTGAGATACATGTGAATATCATTTACAGGGTATGTATTTGCACCATAAAGCAATAATTGGACTGATATGAAGCTTCATAAAAGCCAGGTGCTGTTGAATATGGAGACAGTCCGTATATGGGGATGTCGCCACATGTGCTTCAAAAAGCCTTCGTAATGCCTACTTGATGCTGACAGCACTAATAAATCGAGCTTCATGAACAGTAGCAGTAAAAGCGAAAAGAGAATATGTGAAGCCACAGGGGTTGAACCCACAGACTGGACAAATGTGGAATGACGGCATATATGATTAAGGAAGAAGTAGTAAATGATGCACAGATGTTCCGATTTTTTTTTCTCTCTGCCAAAACAACTTGCTGCTGTTGATTTTGTACTGCAGACGGAGATGGAGAAAGGATCTGAAAAGTTAAACAACATTGTTTGATTGGGTTATAAATATGAATTTGAAGGCATAACTCGTTTTCATATATAGCATTAATAAAAACGATTGTTGACCAAGGTTCTGTAAATTCAAGCAAATACTGACAACATTAACACCATGACCAACATGAATTGTACAATAATAATTTACCTGAAATAGCACAGTACATTTAAAACATAACATAACATTCATAACAGTACATTTAAAAGCCAGAGAGAAAATAAGGATTTTGTGAAACCAGAAGGCTGTTCAAGACTTTGGGAGCAGGAACAGCAAAGGCTCAGTCAACTCGATATTTCAATCTAGCCAGAGGAATGTTTAATTGTTACTGGTTGGATGACCTGAGGTGTCCAGAGACAACTTTAAGATGGTTTAAATCACCTATCAGATTCTACCATTTTGTAGATGTGAACAGACAACTGTCAAATGTAATGCCGGAGAAGTATTGAGTGCCTCAAGGATCAGTGTTAAAGGGCCATGAACCCCCCCCCCCCCCCCCCTTCCCAAAAAAAAAGGAAAGTGGGTGTGTCCAGCTCTGTATATGTGGGAGTGTTGAGTGGTGAAAGAGGGGAGGATTTGCATAAAAATGGGAATTTTCGGTTCGAGGATCCACTGATTTTCACAGAGGCGAAGGAACACACAGACACAGGGTATGCCCCCGGTGACAAATGAGATATTGGATGCGAGGAACTGCTGGAAGAGTGTTGTTTTCATGGAACGTTTGATACCACATAGCGAATGGGAGAAAAAACCGTCACATTTCTCTGTAACTTCGATGCACTCTGTAGGTAGCGTCAGAAAGCCGTGTGTGTATAGACTATCCTGTCACAAAATGCGGTGAAAATTCTACAAGACTGTATATGTTTGATTAAGGTGTTTACATGAGAGCAGCATTTACAGCAGGAATTTGACTCTATAATATTGTAGTGAGATTGACGTACTGTAAACTTAGTAACTAAATCATTTTGACTAAGGTATGTTTTTAAAAACTGGAAGAGTACTGTTGAGGATGCTAACTAACTTTGCCTCTGAATAAACATCAACAAAGAACACTGATCACAAACTTAGCAAATCTGTAAAGACAGGAAAATCAACACAAACTGGAACCGAGTCTTTTTTAAAAGAAGTTAAGCGGCAAATCCAGATTTCACCAGTTTCAGACGTGAAAAGCTCTCGGGTAAAAAATGTTCCTTACAAATGTATTTTTGTCGCATGTTAGCAGACCACTGTAATCCACAGGTGAGTCCAGCTGCGCTCTCATAGCGGGGAATTGAAAACAAAACCTTTTTTGCAGCACATTTATAAAGCAACACTGACGGCCCATGTCTCCAAACAATTCTTCCTCCACATGTTTTAATTACGGTTGCCAACACAACGTGGCGTCTCTCTGTGGTCTAAACACATACAAGTAACAGGTAAAAACTTTAAAGCTATCATGCATATTAATGAAGTTGCACCTCATACACAATAGATCGTGCTGATTGGCAGTCTGGAAAGACTTGGAAGTCTTCTCATGAATTATCGCTGAGAGCTCAAAGACGTCACGTTGTACCCACCGCAACAGACATCCAGTCTACACGCTGGAATTCACACAAAGATTTAATCGCCGTGATGTAGCTTCAAAATTTATTTTCAAACCGGAAGAACGAATTTGCTCAAGAACGCAAAAACAACCAATTTTTACTTTTTTGTAAAATAAATGCGTCCTGATAGTTTTTTTTAGCAGCGTAGGACACACATATGACTGTCAACATCTCAAAAAATGTGTTTTGGTGTTTCGTGACACTTTAAGCTCTATTCAGATGATAATTGTTTCTCTAGGTGGTGTCTCAATCTAGAATGTCAGTGGCTGCCGCATACTTCCATACTATACAGTATACTAAAATCAGTATGCGAGCTGAGTAGTATGTCTGAATTCATAGAATTCAAAAATCAGTATGCAAGAAGTACACGAAAGTCTTACTACTTCCATGAAGTCATGAATGGGAGTGAAGCGACGCAACTGACACAGGTAGGTCATGTGACTAAGACAAAATGGCGGATGTAGTGCGTCCGAATTCCATTCATACTGCTCACATTCATACTCTATAGAACGTATTTTTTTCAAACAACTGAGTAGTACGTTTGAATTCTTTTTTAATTTCATTTTTTATTATTATTTTTGTATCATTATTAGAATATACAGAAAAGTACACAAATTGAGATCATACAAATACAAAGAAAATGAAACAATAACAAAAATACTACAATAAAAAAAATTGTACGTTTAAATTCAAATGCAGTACCTACTGAGTAGTAGACTTGGAAAAACACTGGCTGCGTCTGAAACTGGACGCAGCCAGTGTTTTTCCAAGACTGAGTGACCTACCATTTATTGACAAACACTAAGGTTGTGTGTTGATTTATTTGCTATCTACAGCTCTGAGTTTTTAAATGAGATCAATCAAAAATCTGTTTTGTAAATGCTCTTTGGCCACTCAAATGCACCATACGTTTGCACTTTGCATTATTTTGCAGCTGAAGTGGCATCTTGTGCACTTAAAAACACATTACCAAAGTGCTAGATAGTTTGTGTCCATGTTTAGACCGTTTATCATTTGACCGTATATCTCATGGGCCACACTTGGGGATCCTACTGTACGTACAGTATTAATTTCACTGACTGATCATCTGACTGATCATGTGAGACACAGCCATATCACCCTGCAGCCCAAGATCGGTTACTCATTGAAGCTAAGCAGGGCTGAGCCTGGTCAGTACCTGGATGGGAGATCACTTGGAAAAACTGGGTTGCTGTTAGAAATGGTGTTATTGGGCCCAGAAGGGGGCGCTCAGGCGCTCACACACTGGCGTTGTCGCCTATGGCTGCCGTCGCATCATCCAAGTGGATGCTGCACACTGGTAGTGGTGTGGAGAGACCCTCCTCATGATTGTGAAGTGCTTCGGGTGTATGGCCATACGCAATATATGCGCTATATAAATACAAATTACATCACATAGTAGGATGGCAAAATCAGATGTCCACTGCAAATTTATTTTCATACAAAAGCATGTGTTTAATCACTGAGGAGCTGTGTTTATTCTTCTTTTATAGATGTCCCCATGAAAAACAATTGCAGTCCAAATCAGGCTTTAAGCAATATTCGGACAGCACTAGTTTTACAGAGGTTGTTAGAGTAATTTGTGAATGTTGTACTTTGAAATTTCTATCTGAAATTTCTATCTACCATATTCCAGGGCAAATTACCTACTGTTTTTGGCAAACTCTGTGGTCCTCTGAGGAATCTAATCCTGTCTTACTGCCATTTTATTCCCAGCTTTTTCTTGTGTGCTTTGATCAGCATAAACTACCATACAATCTCTCACTAGCAAGAACTCTCGGGTTTCTGCTTACTCTGTACCAATATTTGAGCTACATGTGTTTGATGCCCTGCGGACGAATGAAGAAGATGAAATCAGCCAAAAGAGCCAAATCACATTAACTGTTAACACTGGCTACTGTAATATCAGTGTCAGGTAAGATTACTTTCATTTTCAATACATATGATCACGTACATAAAGTTACAGATGTTGACTGATGAAAACTAGTCCCATGCGAATTGGGCATTAGACTACGTACTTGCGATTTACAATATATGTACATGCTGCTGGATTAGCTTTCATTGCTATGCTATGACATACAGCTATACAGTAACCTGATGAAATAGCTGAACTAAGATAACTTAGTGTGTTAAACATAACTTACAAAAACCTGTAATTCAACTTGCAGATGCAAGTTAGAAGAGACCCAGCAAGCATTTTTTTTGTTTTTAAAAGATGTCTAATAGATGTCTAATAGACGTCTAAACATAGTTGTCTTGGCTAAAACAAGGCTAAATTTGGGCTGTCAGTGAAAATCTAATAGACGTCTATGAATAGGCCAAAACTAGACAAGTCATCAAATAAACAGAAATGAATGACTACACATACAAAGTCTGTCCAATCTGTCTATTTGATGACTAGTCTAGTTTTGGCTTATTCTTAGACATCTATTAAAGTTTCACTGACAGCCCAAGTCGAGCCCTGTTTTAGCCAAGCTGTCTACGTTTAGATGTCTATTAGATGTCTATTAAATACAAAATTGTTTGCTGGGAGAGCAATGTTAGCATTGGTTCTATAGTACAAGGTGTTATATTAAACATCCACTTATGTTATCCCATGTCAAAAATCTGTCTTCTTTCATCTTGGAAATATTGCTAAGCTATGAAACATGTTATCTCTCTCAGATGCAGATATTTTTGTCCATTCTTTTTTGACCTCTACATCACCCTAGTCTTCTATATCCCTTCAATCCATCCTGCTCTTTAAGATTGCAAAACCTAGGGCTTCTGTTTGAACCCAGAACAGCAGTCCACTAGTAGAGTGTTTTCACGTCTGGCTCTTAAACTTTGGAATAGCCTTACTGATAATGGAAGATGAGGCCCGGAGACACATCTCAGTTTAATCTTGGTTAAAGTAATTTCTTTTTATTAAAGCATATGTACAATGCATCCTATAACTATGTGCAAATCAGAGTAGATTTTCTCATTAAATACATCAGATCAGACTTCACATCATAAACAAACAAACAACTAACAAAACAAGCAAACAAACAAGCAGCACACTTCACCTGAAACACATCCCACAGTCTAAAGCCTAAATAAACAAAAACATAATCAAAAGTACAAACAATTTGATATACAAGTAAATAATAAACATTTAAAGTGGAACATCCGCAAGTTGTTTCCAAAAGAGAAAATAAATTATCCCTGAAAAGACTAAATGACTTAATTGATCTAAAAGAGGAAGGACGATTATTCCAGTCGGAAGGAGCTTTGTGTTGAAAAGACCTACGGCCACTTTCGATTGAAATTCTGGAAACAAAAAAATAATTCTGTTGGATATCACGAAGAGAATATGTGGAGGTAAATGGAACCAAAAACTGCTTTAAATAAGAGGGGAAACTAAAATAAGCACATTTAAAAAGGAATAAACACCAATGATACTGTCTGCGGAACATAGGTTGAAGCAAACCAAGAGTTTCATATAATATGCAATGATGGGTTCTAAACGGACATCTTAAAACAAATCTACATAGAGAGTTGAAGACAGTATTTAAAGGTTTTAAATTAATCAGAGGTATTGTGATAAATAATATCAGCAATAATCAATAGTAGGGAAAATTAATTGAGAGATCAGTTTTTTTCTTACTTTAAATGAAAAACAATTAGAAAGATAAAGACAACCCAAGCACTGATATGACTTTTTAATTATGAAATCAATATGGGCTTTAAAGGACAGTTCAATATCGAGCCAAAGGCCTAGATATTTAACTTCGTCAACATTAGACAACGGTGACCCATCATCAAATCTAGTATTTGTGCCAAGTGAAACTGTTGAGATTTAAAAAAAACAAAACACCATACTACAAGACTTCCTTTTATTTAGTATAAGTTTGTTTTTATTAAACCATTCTGCAATAAATTAGTCTAACTGCAAAGAAGATTGAATATATGAAATATCAGAGTGGGAGAAATAAATAACAGTATCATCTGCATCTGCAAAGTTGAATCTGGCAGATTGAACAAAATTTAGGCAAATCGTTAATAAATAAACAAAAGAGCAGAGGGTCCAATGAAGATCATTGAGGGAAACCCTTCTCAATAACTAAATTAAAGCCTCTAAATGAAAGGGATTTTCAGGAAAATTAATGAATTCCAGGCAGGTTTTGACTGCATTATAGTTCCATACCACTACACACAATGATTTCAGTTATTTTACAGACTACAACTCTCAAAAACCAAATCAAAACAAACTTTCAATGAAATGTGTAACAATCAAGTCCTACACACAAGAAAAATTTCAGGACAAAACCTGACAAACGTTTTGAATATGTTTTAGTGTATGCATAATTATTAATTATACCATAGAAATATTGGAAAATAAGGCACACCCAAAGGTAATGATGTGGCCACAACATGAAGCAGAGTACAAAAAACCTGAAAAGTTTCAAGCAAAAAACAGACAAATGTACTGAAATACAACATCTGGACAATTTCTGCAGGTGTGGTTAACATTCATTCATTCTTTTCTTTTCAGCTTAGTCCCTTTATTAATCTGGGGTCGCCACAACAGAATGAACCGCCAACATATCCAGCATTTGTTTTAAGCAGCGGATTCCCTTCCAGCTGCTCACACACATACACTACGGACAATTTTAGCTTACCCAATTCACCTTTTTAGCAAACCCACGCCAACATGGGGAGAACATGCAAACTCCACACAGAAATGCCAACTGACCCAGCCGAGGCTCGAAATAGCGACCTTTTTGCTGTAAGGCGACAGTGCTAACCACTGAGTTGACAGCGCTACCCGTTGTGCCACTGCACCGCCCTGTGGTAAATATAGTATAAGCAAAATAATGGATGGCAGGCCATTGAATTATTAGAAAACAAGGCACACCCGAGGTGGTGTTCAATAACCTGAAAAGTTTCAGACAAAACCTGACAAATATCTAAAATATGACATCATAAACTGTCATTACATGTCTTTATGTGTTGTAACTGTAGTATAAGCAAAACAAATGATGACAGGCTATTGTATTATCAGAAAAAAACACACACCTGAGGTGGTGATGCAGCCACAACATGAACACGACTGACAAATGTCTTAAAATAAAGCATCTAAACAGTGTCTTTAGATGTAGTTACCGTAGTATATGCTGAATACTTGATGACAAGCCATTACTAAAATAATTTCAGGTTAATTATTCATTAAACGTTTATCTTACGCATACAAATTTTTTAAACAGTTGAGAAGGTACATTTAAGGGCGTCACACACCGGATGCGCCGCTCAGAGCTGTGACGCGGCGCGCACATGACAGTTAAAAGTATCACACACCAGATGCGCACATTCTAACGTTATTTAACCTGAAACTATTCAGATGGCGCTCTGTGGTGCAGCAGAAATATGAACAGTGTCCTGAGTCGTGGCTGGGTGTCGCGGACAGCCGCCTACAGCCGCCGACTTGCGGCGCCAGTGTTTGTACCAATGTTTAGAATTCTGATATGCATGGCGCTGCGCGACGCTACGCATCGCAGAGCAGTGTTTCTGGTGTGCGACCTGCTTAATTCTTCTTGTATTTGCATTTTTAAAAAATACCTTGAGATTTGTTTTCCTTTTGCAACTATATATTACTGTGACAAAAAAAAAAAAAACGATATACAAGTAAGTCAATTCAATTCAATTCAACTGAATCTCATAATACCACAAATTAACAGTGTAAAGTCCTTGAGCTTTTAATGGAG